>NC_138319.1:38577500-38585000 GCF_965601325.2 Salmo salar
TGGTGGTTCAGGGGACAGGAGACAGGAGACAGAGTGTAGTGTCTGTAGGGCGGTGGTTCAGGGGGACAGGAGACAGAGTGTAGTGTCTGTAGGGTGGTGGTTCAGGGGGACAGGAGACAGGAGACAGAGTGTAGTGTCTGTAGGGTGGTGGTTCAGGGGGACAGGGGACAGAGTGTAGTGTCTGTAGGGTGGTGGTTCAGGGGACAGGAGACAGAGTGTAGTGTCTGTAGGTTGGTGGTTCAGGGGACAGGAGACAGAGTGTAGTGTCTGTAGGGTGGTGGTTCAGGGGACAGGAGACAGGAGACAGAGTGTAGTGTCTGTAGGGTGGTGGTTCAGGGGGACAGGGGACAGGAGACAGAGTGTAGTGTCTGTAGGGTGGTGGTTCAGGGGACAGGAGACAGGAGACAGAGTGTAGTGTCTGTAGGGCGGTGGTTCAGGGGGACAGGAGACAGAGTGTAGTGTCTGTAGGGTGGTGGTTCAGGGGACAGGAGACAGGAGACAGAGTGTAGTGTCTGTAGGGTGGTGGTTCAGGGGGACAGGAGACAGAGTGTAGTGTCTGTAGGGCGGTGGTTCAGGGGACAGGGGACAGAGTGTAGTGTCTGTAGGGTGGTGGTTCAGGGGGACAGGAGACAGAGTGTAGTGTCTGTAGGGTTGGTTCAGGGGGACAGGAGACAGAGTGTAGTGTCTGTAGGGTGGTGGTTCAGGGGGACAGGAGACAGAGTGTAGTGTCTGTAGGGTGGTGGTTCAGGGGACAGGGGACAGAGTGTAGTGTCTGTAGGGTGGTGGTTCAGGGGGACAGGGGACAGAGTGTAGTGTCTGTAGGGTGGTGGTTCAGGGGGACAGGAGACAGGAGACAGAGTGTAGTGTCTGTAGGGTGGTGGTTCAGGGGACAGGAGACAGAGTGTAGTGTCTGTAGGGTGGTGGTTCAGGGGGACAGGAGACAGAGTGTAGTGTCTGTAGGGTGGTGGTTCAGGGGGACAGGAGACAGAGTGTAGTGTCTGTAGGGTGGTGGTTCAGGGGACAGAGTGTAGTGTCTGTAGGGTGGTGGTTCAGGGGACAGGAGACAGAGTGTAGTGTCTGTAGGGTGGTGGTTCAGGGGACAGGAGACAGAGTGTAGTGTCTGTAGGGTGGTGGTTCAGGGGGACAGGGGACAGAGTGTAGTGTCTGAAGGGTGGTGGTTCAGGGGGACAGGAGACAGGAGACAGAGTGTAGTGTCTGTAGGGTGGTGGTTCAGGGGGACAGGAGACAGGAGACAGAGTGTAGTGTCTGTAGGGTGGTGGTTCAGGGGACAGGAGACAGAGTGTAGTGTCTGTAGGGCGGTGGTTCAGGGGGACAGGAGACAGAGTGTAGTGTCTGTAGGGTGGTGGTTCAGGGGGACAGGGGACAGGAGACAGAGTGTAGTGTCTGTAGGGTGGTGGTTCAGGGGACAGGAGACAGAGTGTAGTGTCTGTAGGGTGGTGGTTCAGGGGACAGGAGACAGGAGACAGAGTGTAGTGTCTGTAGGGTGGTGGTTCAGGGGGACAGGGGACAGGAGACAGAGTGTAGTGTCTGTAGGGTGGTGGTTCAGGGGACAGGAGACAGAGTGTAGTGTCTGTAGGGTGGTGGTTCAGGGGACAGGAGACAATAAGGACAGCGTCCCAAATGGCACCATGTTATCTTTGCACTGCAATACCTGTGTATTGGTCTAAAGTAGTGCGCTTCGTAGGGAATAGGGTGCCATAGGCCTTGGTCTAAAGTAGTGCACTATGTAGGGAATAGGGTACCATTTGGGACGCACATTGGAATGTCATTGGGATAGTGAGCAGAGCTGAGCAGAGCGGGTGGCGTGCCTGCATAACGCCCTCATCAATATGTGATTAATAATGCAGCAGGCACAGACTGAGCATTCTATAGGGTTTCAGCTAGCTTGTTGTTTTGTTAACTACATTCATCATGGAATGGATGGATCAGGCAGGTTGGGGTTGGGTTGGGGTTGGGTTGGGTTGGGTTGGGTTGGGGTTGGGGTTGGGGCTGGGTTGGGGCTGGGTTTGGGTTGGGGCTGGGGCTGGGTTGGGGCTGGGTTGGGTTTGGGTTGGGGTTGGGGCTGGGTTGGGGCTGGGTTTGGGTTGGGGCTGGGTTGGGGCTGGTTTTGGGTTGGGACTGGGTTGGGGCTGGGTTGGGTTTGGGTTGGGGTTGGGGCTGGGTTGGGGCTGGGTTTGGGTTGGGGCTGGGTTGGGGCTGGTTTTGGGTTGGGACTGGGTTGGGGCTGGGGCTGGGCTAGGGTTGGGCTGGGACTGGGTAGCCCTTCACTTCAACAGGACAGGAATGCCCAGGGTTGCACATTTATGGTACATTTCATAAAATGCCCAGGTTTTCCTGCTGATTTCCTCGCTCGTCTGACTGGGATTCCTGGAAAACATGGGATTATTTCACGGATATGTGCAACCCTTGGAGCAGCTGATACGGAGGCTCTGCCAGACTGGCAGCTCAGCTGCTGGGTATTTACAAACATCGTTCCTCCTGCCCACTGTCCAACTGTCTGTCCATCTTCATGTCCTGAAGGAAGGTCTAATTCCTAACCTGTCTGTCTTCATGTCCTGAAGGAAGGTCTAATTCCTAACCTGTCTGTCTTCATGTCCTGAAGGAAGGTCTAATTCCTAACCTGTCTGTCTTCATGTCCTGAAGGAAGGTCTAATTCCTAACCTGTCTGTCTTCATGTCCTGAAGGAAGGTCTAATTCCTAACCCGTCTGTCTTCATAGAACAGGCTAGGCTAACTATACTAGTTATAGAACAGGCTAGGCTAACTATACTAGTTATAGAACAGGCTAGGCTAACTATACCAGTTATAGAACAGGCTAGGCTAACTATACTAGTTATAGAACAGGCTAGGCTAACTATACTGGTTATAGAACAGGCTAGGCTAACTATACTGGTTATAGAACAGGCTAGGCTACCTATACTAGTTATAGAACAGGCTAGGCTACCTATACTAGTTATAGAACAGGCTAGGCTACCTATACTAGTTATAGAACAGGCTAGGCTACCTATATGAGTTAAAGAACAGGCTAGGCTAACTATACTAGTTATAGAACAGGCTATGCTAACTATACTAGTTATAGAACAGGCTAGGCTAACTATACTGGTTATAGAACAGGCTAGGCTACCTATACTGGTTATAGAACAGGCTAGGCTACCTATACTGGTTATAGAACAGGCTAGGCTACCTTCACTGGTTATAGAACAGGCTAGGCTAACTACACTAGTTATTGAACAGGCTAGGCTAACTATACTAGTTATATAACAGGCTAGGCTAACTATACTAGTTATAGAACAGGCTTGGCTAACTACACTGGTTATAGAACAGGCTAGGCTACCTATACTAGTTATAGAACAGGCTAGGCTACCTATACTGGTTATAGAACAGGCTAGGCTACCTTCACTGGTTATAGAACAGGCTAGGCTAACTACACTAGTTATAGAACAGGCTAGGCTAACTATACTAGTTATTGAACAGGCTAGGCTAACTATACTAGTTATAGAACAGGCTAGGCTAACTACACTGGTTATAGAACAGGCTAGAGTAACTACACAGGTTATGGAACAGGCTAGGCTAACTACACTGGTTATAGAATAGGCTAGTCTAACTATACTAGTTATAGAACAGGCTAGAGTAACTATACTAGTTATAGAACAGGCTAGGCTAACTATACTAGTTATAGAACAGGCTAGGCTACCTATACTAGTTATAGAACAGGCTAGGCTACCTATACTAGTTGTAGAACAGGCTAGGCTAACTATACTAGTTATAGAACAGGCTAGGCTAACTATACTAGTTATAGAACAGGCTAGGCTAACTACACTAGTTATTGAACAGGCTAGGCTAACTATACTAGTTATAGAACAGGCTAGGCTAACTACACTAGTTATAGAACAGGCTAGGCTAACTATACTAGTTATAGAACAGGCTAGGCTCACTATACTGGTTATAGAACACACTAGGCTAACTGTGCTAGTTATAGAACAGGCTAGGCTACCTATACTAGTTATAGAACAGGCTAGGCTAACTATACTGGTTATAGAACAGGCTAGGCTAACTGTACTAGTTATAAAACAGGCTAGGCTACCTATACTAGTTATAGAACAGGCTAGGCTACCTATACTGGTTATAGGACAGGATAGGCTACCTATACTGGTTATAGAACAGGCTAGGCTACCTATACTAGTTATAGAACAGGCTAGGCTTCCTATACTAGTTATAGAACAGGCTAGGCTACCTACACTGGTTATGGAATAGACTAGTCTAACTATACTGGTTATAGAACAGGCTAGGCTACCTACACTAGTTATTGAACAGGCTAGGCTAACTATACTAGTTATAGAACAGGCTAGGCTAACTATACTAGTTATAGAACAGGCTTGGCTAACTACACTGGTTATAGAACAGGCTAGGCTACCTATACTGGTTATAGAACAGGCTAGGCTACCTTCACTGGTTATAGAACAGGCTAGGCTAACTACACTAGTTATAGAACAGGCTAGGCTATTTATACTAGTTATTGAACAGGCTAGGCTAACTATACTAGTTATAGAACAGGCTAGGCTAACTATACTAGTTATAGAACAGGCTAGGCTACCTATACTAGTTATAGAACAGACTAGGCTACCTATACTAGTTGTAGAACAGGCTAGGCTAACTATACTAGTTATAGAACAGGCTAGGCTAACTATTCTAGTTATAGAACAGGCTAGGCTAACTACACTAGTTATTGAACAGTCTAGGCTAACTATACTAGTTATAGAACAGGCTAGGCTAACTATACTAGTTATAGAACAGGCTAGGCTACCTATACTAGTTATAGAACAGGCTAGGCTACCTATACTAGTTATAGAACAGGCTAGGCTACCTATACTAGTTATAGAACAGGCTAGGCTACCTACACTAGTTATAGAACAGGCTAGGCTACCTATACTAGTTATAGAACAGGCTAGGCTACCTATACTTGTTATAGAACAGGCTAGGCTACCTACACTAGTTATAGAACAGGCTAGGCTACCTATACTAGTTATAGAACAGGCTAGGCTAACTATACTGGTTATAGAACAGGCTAGGCTAACTGTACTAGTTATAGAACAGGCTAGGCTACCTATACTGGTTATAGAAGAGGCTACCTATACTAGTTATAGAACAGGCTAGGCTACCTATACTGGTTATAGGACAGGATAGGCTACCTATACTAGTTATAGAACAGGCTAGGCTACCTATACTAGTTGTAGAACAGGCTAGGCTTCCTATACTAGTTATAGAACAGGCTAGGCTACCTACACTGGTTATGGAATAGACTAGTCTAACTATACTGGTTATAGAACAGGCTAGGCTACCTACACTACTTATACAGTAGACTAGTCTAACTATACTGGTCTTCCCTGTGGCTCAGTTGGTAGATTATGGTGTTTGCAATGCCAGCATGCTGTGTGCAACGCCAGGGTTGTGGGTTCCATTCCCACGGGGGGCCAGTACAAAAATATATATATATTCATGAAATGTATGTGTTCACTACTGTAAGTTACTCTGGATAAGAGCGTCTGCTAAATGACTAAAATGTAAATGTATACTGGTTATAGACTAGTCTAACTACACTAGTTATAGGCTAGGCTACCTATAATAGTTATAGGCTAGGCTAACTACACTAGTTATAGAACAGGCTAGGCTACCTATAATAGTTATAGAAAAGGCTAGGCTAACTACACTAGTTATAGAACAGGCTAGGCTACCTATACTAGTTATAGAACAGGCTAGGCTAACTATGCTGGTTATAGAACAGGCTAGGCTAACTGTACTAGTTATAGAACAGGCTAGGCTACCTACACTAGTTATAGAACAGGCTAGGCTACCTATACTGGTTATAGAACAGGCTAGGCTAACTATACTAGTTATAGAACAGGCTAGGCTAACTATACTAGTTATAGAACAGGCTAGGCTACCTATACTGGTTATAGAACAGGCTAGGCTACCTATACTGGTTATAGAACAGGCTAGGCTACCTATACTGGTTATAGAACAGGCTAGGCTAACTATACTGGTTATAGAACAGGCTAGGCTAATTATACTGGTTATAGAACAGGCTAGGCTAACTATACTGGTTATAGAACAGGCTAGGCTAACTATACTGGTTATAGAACAGGCTAGGCTAACTATACTGGTTATATAACAGGCTAGGCTAACTATACTGGTTATAGAACAGGCTAGGCTAACTATACTGGTTAAATAACAGGCTAGGCTAACTATAGTGGTTATAGAACAGGCCAGGCTACCTATACTAGTTATAGAACAGGCTAGGCTACCTATACTAGTTATAGAACAGGCTAGGCTACCTACACTAGTTATAGAACAGGCTAGGCTACCTATACTAGTTATAGAACAGGCTAGGCTACCTATACTTGTTATAGAACAGGCTAGGCTACCTACACTAGTTATAGAACAGGCTAGGCTACCTATACTAGTTATAGAACAGGCTAGGCTAACTATACTGGTTATAGAACAGGCTAGGCTAACTGTACTATTTATAGAACAGGCTAGGCTACCTATACTGGTTATAGAACAGGCTACGCTACCTATACTGGTTATAGGACAGGATAGGCTACCTATACTAGTTATAGAACAGGCTAGGCTTCCTATACTAGTTATAGAACAGGCTAGGCTACCTACACTGGTTATGGAATAGACTAGTCTAACTATACTGGTTATAGAACAGGCTAAGCTACCTACACTAGTTATAGAGTAGACTAGTCTAACTATACTGGTCTTCCCTGTGGCTCAGTTGGTAGAGCATGGTGTTTGCAATGCCAGCATGCTGTGTGCAACACCAGGGTTGTGGGTTCGATTCCCACGGGGGGCCAGTACAAAAAAATATATATATATTCATGAAATGTATGTGTTCACTACTGTAAGTCGCTCTGGATAAGAGCGTCTGCTAAATGACTAAAATGTAAATGTATACTGATTATAGACTAGTCTAACTACACTAGTTATAGAACAGGCTAGGCTACCTATAATAGTTATAGGCTAGGCTAACTATGCTGGTTATAGGCTAGGCTAACTATACTGGTTATAGGCTAGGCTAACTATACTGGTTATATAACAGGCTAGGCTAACTATACTGGTTATAGAACAGGCTAGGCTAACTATACTGGTTATAGAACAGGCTAGGCTAACTATACTGGTTATGTAACAGGCTAGGCTAACTATAGTGGTTATAGAACAGGCTAGGCTAACTATACTAGTTATAGAACAGGCTAGTCTACCTATACTAGTTATAGAACAGGCTAGGCTAACTATACTAGTTATAGAACAGGCTAGGCTAACTATACTAGTTATATAACAGGCTAGGCTACCTATACTGGTTCAATTAGACAGAGGATCATCAGCATTGGGTTTCAATGCTTCACACATCACATTACTTTTTTTTTTTTTTTCAAGGAAACAAATACATCTCATTCTCAGCACAGATTATACAAAACAA
>NC_138319.1:38595000-38607500 GCF_965601325.2 Salmo salar
TAACAGGGTGCAATTTGGGATGATGCATTAGCCACAGCTGGTTTTGAGGAGGGATCATCAGGAGAGAGTATAAACAGGTGGAGTTACATTCACACACTGGTTGACTGGCTGACTGGCTGACTGGCTGACTGACTGGCTGACTGGCTGACTGACTGACTGGCTGACACTCTGACTGACTGGCTGGCTGACTGACTGGCTGACTGGCTGACTGGCTGTATGACACTCTGACTGACTGGCTGACTGGCTGACACTCTGACTGACTGGCTGGCTGACTGACTGGCTGACTGGCTGGCTGACTGGCTGGCTGACACTCTGACTGACTGGCTGACTGGCTGACTGGCTGACTGACTGGCTGGCTGGCTGGCTGGCTGACTGGCTGACTGGCTGGCTGGCTGGCTGACTGGCTGGCTGACTGGCTGACAAACTGACTGACTGACAAACTGACTGACTGACTGGCTGACTGACTGGCTGACTGGCTGACTGACTGACTGACTGACTGACTGACTGACTGGCTGACTGACTGGCTGACTGGCTGGCTGGCTGGCTGGCTGACTGACTGACTGGCTGACTGACTGGCTGACTGACTGGCTGACAGACTGACTGACTGGCTGACAGACTGACTGACTGGCTGACAAACTGACTGGCTGACTGACTGACTGACTGGCTGACTGACTGACTGGCTGACTGGCTGACTGGCTGACTGACTGGCTGACTGGCTGGCTGACTGGCTGACTGGCTGGCTGGCTGACTGACAGACTGGCTGGCTGGCTGACTAACTGACTGACTGACTGGCAAACTGACTGACTGACTAACTGACTAACTGACTGACTAACTGGCTGACTGGCTGACTGGCTGACTGGCTGACTGACTAACTGACTGACTGGCAAACTGACTGACTGACTAACTGACTAACTGACTGACTAACTGACTGACTGGCTGACTGGCTGACTGACTGATAGGCTGACTAACTGACTGACTGGACCTATAAAACACTTGACATTAGGAATTGGTGCCCTCACCATCACCCAGCTTGGATCGATAACACACTGCTGGGAATCATTTATTAGAGAAGAAACTTAAGTGGGCGCTTCATTACACACACACACACACACACACACACACACACACACACACACACACACACACACACACACACACACACACACACACACACACACACACACACACACACACACACCTAATGAAGTTTGGTATTTTAAACACTATGTGGCTGGTGCAGGACTAATGATGGTGTTGCCACTGTGATTCAGTAAGTTAGTTTTAATAACAGAAGACCTGCTCTTTATTTAGCCTCCAGTCCAACTGAAATGGCCATCTCGTTAGGGACTTCACAAAGCATTAAGAAAACAGCATAGGAGCCCTCTGTCTGCCTCATCTTGAAAATATTAACTATTGTAGAATTATTTCATTCAAATTACAAAGGTTGAACAATAATGATTAATTGGTCTATAATTTTATTAGTCCTATATACGATTGCCTCCTCTTAATATACTATAAAATCTATTTTAAAAGATAAATAAATATAAATAATTTAATGACCATAATAATGTCACCTAAAGCTGTTTTTCCAGCTTCAGGAGAGTTTTTTATTTTCTTTGTAAAGAGTAGACATGGTGGGGACGTGGTGTGTAGAGAGTAGACATGGTGTGTAGAGAGTAGACATGGTTGGGACATGGTGTGTAGAGAGTAGACATGGTGTGTAGAGAGTAGACATGGTTGGGACGTGGTGTGTAGAGAGTAGACATGGTGAGGACATGGTGTGTAGAGAGTAGACGTGGTGTGTAGAGAGTAGACATGGTGTGTAGAGAGTAGACATGGTGTGTAGAGAGTAGACATGGTGTGTAGAGAGTAGACATGGTGGGGACGTGGTGTGTAGAGAGTAGACATGGTGTGTAGAGAGTAGACATGGTGGGGACGTGGTGTGTAGAGAGTAGACATGGTGTGTAGAGAGTAGACATGGTGAGGACATGGTGTGTAGAGAGTAGACGTGGTGTGTAGAGAGTTGACATGGTGAGGACATGGTTTGTAGAGAGTAGACATGGTGGGGACGTGGTGTGTAGAGAGTAGACATGGTGGGGACGTGGTGTGTAGAGAGTAGACATGGTGAGGATGTGGTGTGTAGAGAGTAGACATGGTGTGTAGAGAGTAGACATGGTGTGTAGAGAGTAGACATGGTGTGTAGAGAGTAGACATGGTGAGTAGAGAGTAGACATGGTGAGTAGAGAGTAGACATGGTGTGTAGAGAGTAGACATGGTGTGTAGAGAGTAGACATGGTGAGGACATGGTGTGTAGAGAGTAGACATGGTGTGTAGAGAGTAGACATGGTTGGGACATGGTGTGTAGAGAGTAGACATGGTGAGGACATGGTGTGTAGAGAGTAGACGTGGTGTGTAGAGAGTAGACATGGTGTGTAGAGAGTAGACATGGTGTGTAGAGAGTAGACATGGTGGGGAGCGCTGGTGTGTAGAGAGTAGACATGGTGTGTAGAGAGTAGACATGGTGGGGGACGTGGTGTGTAGAGAGTAGACATGGTGTGTAGAGAGTAGACATGGTGAGGACATGGTGTGTAGAGAGTAGACGTGGTGTGTAGAGAGTTGACAGGTGGTGGAGGACATGGTGTGTAGAGAGTAGACATGGTGGGGAGCGCTGGTGTGTAGAGAGTAGACAGGTGGTGGGGACGTGGTGTGTAGAGAGTAGACATGGTGAGGATGTGGTGTGTAGAGAGTAGACATGGTGTGTAGAGAGTAGACATGGTGTGTGGAGAGCAGGTGAGGACATGGTGTGTAGAGAGTAGACATGGTGAGTAGAGAGTAGACATGGTGAGTAGAGAGTAGACATGGTGTGTAGAGAGTAGACATGGTGTGTAGAGAGTGCAGGGGGGACATGGTGTGTAGAGAGTAGACATGGTGTGTAGAGAGTAGACATGGTGTGTGAGAGAGCTGGGAGGACATGGTGTGTGGAGAGTAGACATGATGTGTAGAGAGTAGACATGGTGTGTAGAGAGTAGACATGGTGGGGACGTGGTGTGTAGAGAGTAGACAGGTGGTGGAGGACATGGTGTGTAGAGAGTAGACATGGTGTGTAGAGAGTAGACATGGTGTGTAGAGAGTAGACATGGTGTGTAGAGAGTAGACGGGGGGCATGGTGTGTAGAGAGTAGACGTGGTGTGTAGAGAGTAGACATGGTGAGGACGTGGTGTGTAGCGAGTAGACATGGTGTGTAGAGAGTAGACATGGTGTGTAGAGAGTAGACATGGTGAGGACATGGTGTGTAGAGAGTAGACATGATGTGTAGAGAGTAGACATGGTGTGTAGAGAGTAGACATGGTGTGTAGAGAGTAGACGTGGTGTGTAGAGAGTAGACATGGTGGGGACATGGTGTGCAGAGAGTAGACATGGTGTGTAGAGAGTAGACATGGTGTGTAGAGAGTAGACATGGCGAGGACATGGTGTGTAGAGAGTAGACATGGTGTGTACAGAGTAGACATGGTGTGTAGAGAGTAGACATGGTGGGGACATGGTGTGTAGAGAGTAGACATGGTGAGGACATGGTGTGTAGAGAGTAGACATGGTGTGTAGAGAGTAGACATGGTGTGTAGAGAGTAGACATGGTGTGTAGAGAGTAGACGTGGTGTGTAGAGAGTAGACATGGTGTGTAGAGAGTAGACATGGTGGGGACATGGTGTGTAGAGAGTAGACATGGTGAGGACATGGTGTGTAGAGAGTAGACATGGTGTGTAGAGAGTAGACATGGTGTGTAGAGAGTAGACATGGTGTGTAGAGAGTAGACGGGGGGGGGAGTGGTGTGTAGAGAGTAGACAGGTGGGGCTGGTGTGGAGAGTAGACAGGTGGTGCAGGACATGGTGTGTAGAGAGTAGACATGGTGGGGAGTGCTGGTCTGTAGAGAGTAGACATGGTGGGGACATGGTGTGTAGAGAGTAGACATGGTGGGGATGTGGTCTGTAGAGAGTAGACATGGTGGGGACGTGGTGTGTAGAGAGTAGACATGGTGGGGACATGGTCTGTAGAGAGTAGACATGGTGGGGACGTGGTGTGTAGAGAGTAGACATGGTGTGTAGAGAGTAGACATGGTGTGTAGAGAGTAGACATGCTGTGTAGAGAGTAGACATGGTGTGTAGAGAGTAGACATGGTGGGGACGTGGTGTTAGACAAAATGTAAAACTACAGTTTAAACTTCCTTTATACTTCACAGCACCCTTTTCAAATTAAAACATATTTCACACGCATGCACCCCACCCATTCCTCAAAATCTGTTTCGTTTGGGCTTTTTCTGTTAGGTTTTGATAGCCCAAGTCGATGCAAATAAGTTTTCCCCCCTCTCTTTTGTTTCGTTCTCGGTGAGAGAAAACTGTAAAAAAAAATCCACTGGTTCAGTGAAAACGATCGTCTCACTCCAGTCTCCTGCTCTTAGTCAGGCAAAATATTCCAGACTTCAAAAGGAAAGCGTTGCCTACCAAGACCATTTCAGTGTCCCAGCCCTCCTTTTCCCGACCAGCCTTTCCTAGCCCAAACCAGCTCCCCTCCTAACCCCAACCAGCACCTCCTAGCCCAGACCAGCCCCTCCTAACTGCATCCAGCCCCTCCTAGCCCCGATCAGCCCTTCCTAGCCCCGACCAGCCTTTCCTAGCCCAAACCAGCTCCCCTCCTAACCCCAACCAGACCCAACCAGCCCCGTCCAGCCCCTCCTAACTGCATCCAGCCCCTCCTAGCCCCGATCAGCCCCTCCTAACTGCATCCAGCCCCTCCCAGCCCCGTCCAGCCCCTCCTAACTGCATCCAGCCCCTCCTAGCCCCGATCAGCCTCTCCTACCCCAACTAACCCCTCATTTCTGGAGTCTACCTACTTTACAAAAAAACACTGAAAATGCATAAGACCTGAAGATAAGAAAACATGTGACGTGACGTAAGTAACTCAAAGGGTTTTGGAGTCGGGTGACATTGTGCCTTGGAAGGTTTGTCTGCTGCATTAACGGTGTGATACAACTAGGATTTCATGGATATTTTTGGAGAGGGGGGAGATAACTGTATTTATGGAATCAACATCTAGGAGTTGTACGGTCTGGAGTTTGAGGCATGGATGTATACCTTAGTTCATTGTGGGATTATATTATTCTGTCAATGAGCAATAGAGTAGCACACACACACACACACACACACCACATTATACAGCTACAGTGGCTTGCGGAAGTATTCAACCCCCTTGGCATTTTCCCTATTTTATTGCCTTACAACCTGGAATTAAAATAGATTTTTGGGGGGTTTGTATCATTTGATTTACACAACATGCCTACCACTTTGAAGATGAAAAATACAACAAGAAATAAAACAAAAAAACTGAAAACTTCAGCGTGCATAACTATTCACCCCCCCCCCAAAGTCAATACTTTGTAGAGCCACCTTTTGCAGCAATTACAGCTGCAAGTCTCTTGGGATATGTCTCTATAAGCTTGGCGCATCTAGCCACTGGGATTTTTGCCCATTCTTCAAGGCAAAACTGCTCCAGCTCCTTCAAGTTGGATGGGTTCCGCTGGCATACAGCAATCTTTAAGTCATACCACAGATTCGCAATTGGATTGAGATCTGGGCTTTGACTAGGCCATTCCAACACATTTAAATGTTTCCCCTTACACCACTCAAGTGTTGCTTTAGCACTATGCTTAGGGTCATTGTCCTGCTGGAAGGTGAACCTCCGTCACAGTCTCAAATCTATGGAAGACTGAAACAGGTTTCCCTCAAGAATTGTATGTATTTAGCATCATCCATCACTCCTTCAATTCTGACCAGTTTCCCAGTCCCTGACGATGAAAAACATCCCCACAGCATGGATGATCTTCTCGGGGTGATGAAAGGTGTTGGGTTTGCGCCAGACATTGCGTTTTCCTTGTTGGCCAAAAAGCTCAATTTTCGTCTCATCTGACCAGAGTACCTTCTTCCATATGTTTGGAGAGTCTCCCACATGCTTTTTGGCATTTTTTTCTATTATCTTTTTTTTTGTGCATTTTTTTCCTTTTTTTTCTGTAAGCAATGTTTTTTTTCTGGCCACTCTTCCGTTAAGCCCAGCTCTGTGGAGTGGAGTGTACAGCTTAAAGGGGTCCAATGGACTGATACTCCAATCTCCGCTGTGGAGCTTTGCAGCTCCTTCAGGGTTATCTTTGGTCTCTTTGTTGCCTCTCTGATTAATGCCCTCCTTGCCTGGTCCGTGAGTTTTGGTGGGCGGCCCTCTCTTGGCAGGTTTGTTGTTGTGCCATAATCTTTCAATTATTTTTAATAATGGATTTAATGGTGCTTCGTGGGATGTTCAAAGTTTCAGATATTTTTTTATAACCCAACCCTGATCTGTTCTTCTCCACAACTTTGGCCCTGACCTGTTTGGAGAGCTCCTTGGACTTCATGGTGCCCCCTTGCTTAATGGTGTTGCAGACTCTGGGGCCTTTCAGAAAAGGTGAATATATACTGAGATCATGTGACAGATCATGTGACACTTCGATTGCACACAGGTGGACTTTATTTAAATAATTATGTGACTTCTGAAGGTAATTGGTTGCACCAGATCTTATTTAGGGGCTTCATAGCAAATGGGGTGAAAACATGTGCACTCACCACTTTTCTGTTTTTTATTTATTTTGATTTTATTTTATTTTTTTATAAAAAAATATATATTTCACTCCTCCAATTTGGACTATTTTGTGTATGTCCATTACATGAAATCCAAATAAAAATCTATTTAAATTACAGGTTGTAATGCAACAAAATCGGAAAAACGGTTGTCGTAGTGAATGGACCAAGGCGCAGCGGGTCGAGTGCTCATCTTAACTTTATTAGTGAACACTTAAATAAACAAAACAAGAAACGAACGAACTAACAGTCTTGCAGGCTAAATACAGCAGTGCTAAGAACTCCGGGCAGTAGGCCGTCTCTCTACGGGGCACTGTCGCCGGAAGCTCTGGACGAGGCACTGTTGCCGGACACTCAGGATGAGGCATTCTTGCCGTAAGTTCTGGACGAGGCACTGTTGCCGGAAGTTCTGGACGAGGCACTGTTGCCGGACACTCTGGACGAGGTACTGTCGTCGGAAGCTCGGGACTGGTCTGACGTACTGGAAGCCTGATGCGTGGGGCTGGTACTGGCGGTACCAGATTGGAGACATGCACCTCAGGGCTAGTGTGAGGAGCGGGAACAGGATACACTGGGCCGTGAAGCATTACTGGCGGTCTGGAGCATACAACCCCTACGGCCTGAGTGCTCACTCGAGCATGGCACTTGTGAGGGGCTGAAATCATTTTCACTGGACTGTTCGTGCACATAGGCGAGATCGTGCGCACTTCCGCATAGTACGGTGCTCCTCTGATCCTCTGTTCCCCATAATAATCACAGATAGTTGGCTCAGGTCTACTGCCTGCCTTTGCCAAACTACCCGTGTGCCCCCCCAAAACATTTTTGGGGGGCTGCCTCTCCGGCTTCCTTGCCAGCCGTGTTCCCCTGTATCGTTCCCGGTCCTCTTCAGCCTTTTTCCATGGTCCCACTCCGGCTAATATCTCCTCCCAAGTCTAAAACTCCCGATAGTCCACCTGCTGCTCCTTTCTCCGCTGCTTGGTCCGTTGGAGGTGGGAGGTTCTGTCACGGTCATCGTAGTGAATGGACCAAGGCGCAGCGGGTCGAGTGCTCATCTTAACTTTATTAGTGAACACTTAAATAAACAAAACAAGAAACGAACGAACTAACAGTCTTGCAGGCTAAATACAGCAGTGCTAAGAACAACCTCCCACAATACCCATAACAAACATACTCCTAAAAATAGGACCTTCAATCAGAGGCAACGATAACCAGCGGCCTCCAATTGAAGGCTCCAATCCCAATTACCTAAACATAGATCTAAATACCCTAGAACAGACATAGAACTATACAACATAGAACTAAACCAAAAACCCCGGAATACATCAATCAAACGCCCCTCTACATAAACACACACTCAAAACCATATAAAACAAATACCCCCTGCTACATCCTGACCAAACTATAATAACAAATAACCCCTTTACTGGTCAGGACGTGACAGGATGAATACTTTTACAAGGCGCTGTAGTTCAGGGACATTTTTAAGAACCAACCTTCCAACCACAAAACTGTAAGATGGAAGCCTTCAATATCAGGAGAAAGATTCAGAACCAGACATGATACATTACAGAGAGAGAGAGAGAGAGAGAGAGAGAGAGAGAGAAAATGGTTACAGGTTAAATAATGCAAACAGATGAATACAATCGAGGATTAATGATCCGCAATATTTAAACAATGTATAGAGCGACAGAGTACTGAAGGGAGACGCCAGTAACCCGGGTCTGCATTCCAAATGGCACCCTGTTCCCTATAAAGTGCATTGCTTTTGACCAGGGCCCAAGCACGTAACACTCAAAGTACTGAGAAGAAAATAGAGACAGAAAATAACGTAACTTTTTAGATAACGACTTAAAGAAAAACCTCCAACACTCAATTTAATTTTAGGGTTGCAGTCTCACTGTACAATCTACTACATCATTATTAAATACCTCTTAGGTTAGGTTAACTATTTATTTAAACGCAGACCAATGAATGCATCTTCGCATTTGGGCGGCAGGTAGCCTAGTGGTTAGAGTGTTGGACTAGTAACCTGAAAGGTTGCAAGATCGAATTCGCGAGCTGACAAGCTAAAAATCTGCCCCTGAACAAGGCAGTTAACTCACTGTTCTTAGGCCGTCGTTGAAAATAAGAATTTGTTTTTATTAACTGACTTGCCCTAGTTAAAGAAAGGACTAGGCAATGCATTCTCAACCACAATACATTCTCAACCACAATACATTCTCAACCACAATGCATTCTCAACCACAATACATTCTCAACCACAATGCATTCTCAACCACAATACATTCTCAACCACAATGCATTCTCAACCACAATACATTCTCAATAGGTCTTGCATGAGCTTGATTTCATCAAGCCATATTTAACTTGGCAGAAACTCCTGGGGAGGAAATTTCCACAAGAAGCAAAATATTATGAGATCATCCCTTGGTACAAAATGAACACTTCAAAAAGTACACGAATGAATTTGAGGGGCAGTAAAAGTGTCATTCGTAATGTTCATCACTTGTGAACTTCTGACGTGTTTTCACAGCTCCCATGGTGTGGCTGATGGCTGAACGGGGGCGGTAGTTGAGGGACAACTGTAGGACGAATAAAATAAAATCTCTGTTCTTTCTCACTCAGACTCACTGCTGTACGACATCTATAAGTCTATAATATAAATGTTGAAATATGTCTAAATCACCCTAAAGTATATATATTTTTTTTAAATAGTTGTGAAGCTCAACAAAGTCCACTTGTAGAAGTTTGAATCACGGCGTGCGAAGAGTGTGAGATCTGAATCCTAGATCTGTTGCTGTAGTTTGGTATTTTACCCTTCAAGAAATTCTGTCATACAGCAGTGAGTCAGAGACGTCTACCGTAAACTCTTTACCCTTCGAGAAAAAAGGGTGACCTCTGCTAGATTCAATTTTATTCATCCTACATTCATTTTTTTTTCTTAGATCTAATGATTTCCTTTTTGCTACGCACCACATTTCAACGTTGATGAATCGTAGGGTTAAAAATGGAATGTTTTCTACCCAACCGAACTAGCCTGTTACAGTACTGTTGGGTTGGCTGTCTGGGGTTGAATCTCAAATGGTACTATTTTCCCTACGTAGTGCACTACCGTAGGGCTCTGGTCAAAAGTAGTGCACTATATAGAGAATAGGGTGTTATTTGGAACGCACACTGGCTTGTATGTACGCTCTGCTGCCCTCAGGACCTTGAGACCTTGGACAGATTGTGTTTCTTCCTACTCTCTCTGCTTTTCTCATTCCAACCTGATACACTTTGTCTTAGTTTCCTTCTAACCAGGACCTCTTCTCATGAGTTATAGCTAAAGTGAGCGATTAAGACGAACGTGTAGGTCATGTCAATGTAATAATGTAAAAAGAAATCTCTATTATAGGTTTGGAATGCCATAAGGCAGCTTATCGAGACCGTTTAACCCCTTGTGTTGTCTTAAGGGTCAAAAAATGTCCCGCCACTATGTTTAACAGGAGAGAAAAACCCACTAAATGATATTATTTCAACTTGAAATTTGATTACTTTTCCTAGTGACCCCAACATTAGAAAAAGTGAAACATCGCCTTTGTTCATATTTCCATGAAAGCTATACACCACCAGGGTATAAAGATTGTCTTAGGGTCATTTTTGACCCGGTAGTTATAAAATAATTTGCACACCACAAAGACACACACACACACACACACACACACACACACACACACACACACACACACACACACACACACACACACACACACACACACACACACACACACACAAAATGAGAAATGTATCATGTGTGCTACTGATTGAGCAAGTCTACACAGGGAAGCCGACCAGTGGAGGCCCAGAGAGGAACCAGGGGATGCGGGTTCTTCTTGATGTGACAGATGGACTGAGGAGGCACAATGTCATGTGTGACAATTTCTTCACCTCTTATGAACTCAGCCAGCAGCTCCTGAAGAGGAAGATCACCATGGTTGGCACAGTTAGAAAGAACAAGCCTGAGCTCCTCCCTGCACTCCTCGCAACAAGGGGGAGAGAGGCCTTCTCATCAAAGTTTGCCTTCACTCCCATCACCACTCTAGTTTCTTACCTCCCAAAGAGGAACAAGAATGTGGTCCTCCTGAGCACACTGCACAAAACAGCTGAGATCAGTGACCGTGAGAACAGGAAGCTAGCCATCATCCTGGACTACAACCACAACAAAGGAGGTGTGGACAACCTGGACAAGGAGATTGGAACTTACAGCTGCAGGAGGATGACTGCCCGCTGGTCCCTGGTCATCTTTCATAACATCATTGATGTGTCCTCATATAATGCCTTCGTGATATGGAACAAGATCAACCCTACCTGGATGCCTGATAAGCGGAACAAGAGGAGGGTGTTCCTGGAGCAGCTGGGAAAGGCACTTGTAACCCCACACATTCAAAGAATCGAGCGCCTCCCCTGCACAGCAGCCTCTGCAGCGCTTGTGAAAGCTGTTCAGGGGCCTGAATCTTGTCCTGATCCACCTGAGGCTGCAGCTGGGGCAGGCAAGAGATGCCAATTCTGCCCCCCAAAGAAGGACTGTAAAACAAGTACTGTGTGCTGTACATGTGAGGAATACATCTGCAAAGTCCATGCACACACACACACACACACACACACACACTTGCATACTGTCCTACATGTGCTAATTAGAGTTGATTGATTTATGTTCTTCATGTTTTTGTTTTGTATCTATTATCTTATTCTTATTTATTGTTGATGTTTATACACCTTGTGGGTGGGGGCAATGGTTAATAAAATGGGGGAAGACTAGTATTTTGTAGTTTAATTCCTCATTGTACAGTATATACAAATATATCACTATCTTGCCAAAAACGTTCAAGACTGCTTGTTTCCCTTCAATAAAATGCATTCAAAACTACTTTCTGCACATTTCTGCTACTTTCTTAGGCTATACAAGTGCACTCTCTTGCTAAAACAGTAATGTTTACACCTATGCAGTACCTTTAGCAATAATAATAATAATAATGTACCTCTACTTTAGTAAAGAAAACAATTATGACATATGTGTTGTAATTAAAACGAGTGGAGACAACTGATTAAATGCAGCCTTTCTGCATTGTGAAGAGGGAAAACCCAGATATTCACAAAGTTTGTGATGAATGGGAAGTTGTTTCGTAATACAACATAGATTTGGGGTTTAGAATTAAATTAAGCTATCTTTATTTTAGGGGTTTAGCGATGGCGGGTCATTTTTGACACTTAGGACAAGGGGTGTATACAGAATGTTAAGAGAACACAAGGGTTAATTAACCTCTACAGGATCATAGGCTAATGTGATTAGCATGAGGTTGTAAGTAACAAGACAATTTCCCAAGGCATAGACATATCTGATTTTGGCAGAAAGCTTAAATTCTTGTTAACCTAACTGCACTGTCCAGTTTACAGTAGCTATTACAATGAAATAATACCATGATTTTGTTTGAGGAGAGTGCACAGTCATAAACTTGAAAAGTTATTGATAAACTAATTAGGCACATTTGAACAGAAATGCAATGGTTCATTGGATCAGTCTAAAAGTTTGCACATACACTGCTGCCTTCTAGTGGCCAAAATCTAAATTGCGCCTGGGCTGGAATAATTCATTATGGCCTTTCTCTTGCATTTCAAAGATGATGGTACAAAAAAATACAAAATAACACATGGTTTTTTCTTTGTATTATATTTTACCAGATCTAATGTGTAATATTCTCCTATATTCATTTCACATTTTCACAAACTTCAAAGTGTTTCCTTTCAAATGGTATCAAGAATATGCATTTCCTTGCTTCAGGTCCTGAGCTACAGGAAGTTAGATTT
>NC_138319.1:38612500-38620000 GCF_965601325.2 Salmo salar
GAGAGAGAGGATGGAGAGAGAGGATGGAGAGAGAGGATGGAGATAGACCTGGTAATCTTCCTTATCCTTGAGAGGGTTTCTTCATTTCTCCCTGCTCCATCTGTTGAAATGAGAAAGTGCAGCGATAATGGTCCACAACCAGATTAAATTAATCAGGTTTGTCCATTTCACCGCTGCAGGTCCCACGCAGATGATTGCAATTCTCCCTGTCAAGCCATTAGTGTGAGATCTATTTAGCGTCTGATTACATTAACATGGGAACTTAATGTAAATGTAACAATACAAATAACACCTCTCCTCCAGGTATGTTTGAGATGGGGTGCAGGCAGGGGGCTATAAGGAAGCCCCGAAGTGCAACGGGCAACCATAAACACCTCCTGTTACCGTTATTAAACTTCAAACAAACCAGGGTGCTATTTGATTAGGCTGAACTCTGTGATCAATAAATCCTGTTTAATGTGTGTGAGAGAGAGAGAGACAGAGAGAGAGAATAGAGAGACAGAGAGAGAGAGAGAGAGAGAGAGAGAGAGAGAGAGAGAGAGAGAGAGACAGAGAGAGAGAGAGAGACAGAGAGAGAGAGAGAGAGAGAGAGAGAGAGAGAGAGAGAGGGAGAGAGACAGAGAGAGAGAGAGACAGAGAGAGAGAATAGAGAGACAGAGAGAGAGAGAGAGAGAGAGAGAGAGAGAGAGACAGAGAGAGAGAATAGAGAACAGAGAGAGAGAGAGAGAGAGAGAGAGGGGGGGGGAGAGAGAGGGGGGAGAGAGAGAGGGAGAGAGAGAGAGAGAGAGAGAGAGAGAGAGAGAGAGAGAGAGAGAGAGAGGGAGAGAGAGAGAGAGGGAGAGAGAGAGAGAGGGAGAGAGGAGAGAGAGAGAGTCCACTCTGTACTGTGTCTGTCTGTCTGTCTGTGTGTCTGGACTGTAAAGTAATACAACACCTTCCATAGCGGAATCACTGAAGCCTTTATAATATGGACCTGACAGTGTCTCAAATTACACCCTATTCCTTATTTAGTGCACTACTTTAGACCAGAGCCCCATAGGCCCTCTCTCCTCATGGACCCTCTCTCCCCATTGGACCTCTCTCCCCATGGGCCCTCTCTCCCCATAGGCCCTCTCTCCTCATGGGCCCTCTCTCCCCATGGACCCTCTCTCCCCATGGACCCTCTCTCCCCATGGGCCCTCTCTCCCCATGGGCCCTCTCTCCCCATGGGCCCTCTCTCCCCATGGGCCCTCTCTCCTCATGGGCCCTCTCTCCCCATGGACCCTCTCTCCCCATGGACCCTCTCTCCCCATGGGCCCTCTCTCCCCATGGGCCCTCTCTCCCCATGGGCCCTCACTCCCCATGGGCCCTCTCTCCCCATAGGCCCTCTCTCCCAATGGGCCCTAGTCAAAAGGAGTGCACTATATAGGAAATAATGTGCCATTTTGGGACGGAACCACAGTATTTATACAGGCTCAGTGTTCAACACCTGTGTTGTCTACAGACCTTACCGGTGTCCTGATCAGTAGGAGAGAGAGAGAGAGGGGGGGAGGAGCATTGAGACTTGAGAGAATTTCATTAATTTCTCCTGGAGTTGATAAATATAATATCTCCAAGCTCATTGGTCGCTTCCGCCAGCTGGATTTGAGTCACCGCCCGGGGACCAAGCCGGACGGAAGTGTTCTTAAAATCACACACACACACACACACACACACACACACACACACACACACACACACACACACACACACACACACACACACACACACACGCTGCACTGAAATGTCCTTAACAGAAGGAGATCCTAGTTTAGTACCTAAATGGTACCCTATTCCCTAAGTAGATCACTACTTTTGGGGGCCTCTGGTAAAAAGCAGTGCACTTTAACAGAGAATAGGTTTCCATTTGGGACGTAAAGCTCCCGGGCCATCACTTAAAGACCGGAACTACGTCTCTACCGTGCCAACAAAAAAAAAAAACATCACGCTCCTTTTTCTGCCTTTTATTCTCAGCACTTGGATAACTTTGATTTATACAAGCTGTAAAATATAACAATGAACCATGGTTTCTTTTGTGCTTTAATTCCAGCCTCCCAAATGTGCTATGGTCAAAAGTAATGTACTATGTAGGGAATTGGTGCCATTTGGGACACAATGTCATATTCTCCAGCACAGTTTTGGGGTTTAATTTTTGTTGTCATACCTTTGCTCTTCTTAGAATTGCAAACCGCCATGTCTGTTTTTGTGATTTTATTTTTAGAGGACCGACTGAGCCTTTCACGCAGCAATTACCGTTACCAATCAAACAGTATACTTATTAAATAATTATGCTGCATTTCATTTAGGTAAAACAGGTGTTTCACATTAGCATCCTATCAGATTACTGGCACACTGAAATAACCGGCATCTGGATAAAGATTTTAATCTATATTTTGAATTACAAAAAGGAGGAAGCACAACTTTTTGGTCTAAATACTGTTTTCTGAGGAGATGAGGTTTGTAAAAGGCTCAATATGTAATCTGAGGAGATGAGATTTGTAGATGCTGCCCAGGTAATCTGAGGAGATGAGGTTTGGAAATGCTGCCCAGGTAATCTGAGGAGATGAGGTTTGGAGATGCTGCCCAGGTAATCTGAGGAGATGAGGTTTGGAGATGCTGCCCAGGTAATCTGAGGAGATGAGGTTTGTAGATGCTGCCCAGGTAATCTGAGGAGATGAGGTTTGGAGATGCTGCCCAGGTAATCTGAGGAGATGAGGTTTGTAGATGCTGCCCGGGTAATCTGAGGAGATGAGGTTTGGAGACGCTGCCCAGGTAATCTGAGGAGATGAGGTTTGGAGATGCTGGCCAGGCTTGTGTAGTTGGTGGAGGGAAGTGTTATTCAAATGGTCTGCATGACAAACAGCACCCTATTCCCTATATAGCGCACTACTTTTTTACCAGGGCCCATAGGGCTGAGTAATAGAGTTCATTCCAGTGGTAATAGTAGCCCAACAATAAGTCAATCAATCATACAGTCCATGCCATGCCAGTAATTTAGGAAGTGCCATAGTATCACTGTTGTTTTATGAAGCCACAACACACCTGGGGCCAAAGACAAAACAAGCCACAACACACCTGGGGCCAAAGACTAAACAAGCCACAACACACCTGGGGCCAAAGACTAAACAAGCCACAACACACCTGGGGCCAAAGACTAAACAAGCCACAACACACCTGGGGCCAAAGACTAAACAAGCCACAACACACCTGGGGCCAAAGACAAAGACAAAAGACAGAAACAACGTTAAAAAGCATCAACAAGTATGCGGAGTTGTCATGATGAGTTTCTCATACACATAAATCACACACAGGAGGGTTACACACACACACACACACACACACACACACACACACACACACACACACACACACACACACACACACACACACACACACACACACACACACACACACACACACACACACACACACACATACAAAGTCAGTACTGCGAACGTGTTACATTTCCACCATGCGAGCAGATAAAAAGAATTCCGTCGGTCATTAATCTAAAGTAATCCCAGCAGGTTTACTCCCAGGTCGTAATTCCAGATGATAATCCCAGATCCTGGGTCACTTTTCCCGAGTCGACCGCGGAATCCAAGATGGAAGTGTAATCAGCCATTCCCACGTCAGGAATTCCTTGGAAATGGAAAAGAATGTTCCTGTCTGTGGAGCGAAATCGGGAATTTATAAATGTGCGTCTCAAATGGCACCCTATTCCCTTTATTTTGCACTACTTTTGACCACTACTTTTGACCACGGTCCATAGGGCTCTGGTCAAAAGTAGTGCACTTTAAAGGGAATAGTGTGCCATATTTGGGTTGCAATCTAAGACTGCTTAACTTCTGAGACTACTGTTTAAATACCACACATTCAAACATACTGATGCACTGGGACACTCTACAGCTAGAAGGAGAACTAGATTAACAATTACTGCCAAGTCAAATACTTGTTCAAGTAGAAAAGCAAAAACACTGTCGAAAAAAATGTCATTCAATGGTTATTTTGAAGAGGAAGTCATGGCCAGAACACAAAATAATGAGCCACCCACTACAGAAAATGTTTAATGCAAACAGACCCAGAGCACAGGCCCTATGGTCAGAACACAGGGCCTATGGTCAGAACACAGGGCCTATGGTCAGAATACAGGCCCTATGGTCAGAATACAGGCCCTATGGTCAGAACACAGGCCCTATGGTCAGAATACAGGCCCTATGGTCAGAATACAGGCCCTATGGTCAGAACACAGGGCCTATGGTCAGAATACAGGCCCTATGGTCAGAATACAGGCCCTATGGTCAGAACACAGGCCCTATGGTCAGAATACAGGCCCTATGGTCAGAATACAGGCCCTATGGTCAGAATACAGGCCCTATGGTCAGAATACAGGCCCTATGGTCAGAACACAGGGCCTATGGTCAGAATACAGGCCCTATGGTCAGAGCACAGGCCCTATGGTCAGAATACGGGCCCTATGGTCAGAATACAGGCCCTATGGTCAGAACACAGGCCCTATGGTCAGAACACAGGGCCTATGGTCAGAGCACAGGCCCTATGGTCAGAGCACAGGCCCTATGGTCAGAATACAGGCCCTATGGTCAGAGCACAGGCCCTATGGTCAGAATACAGGCCCTATGGTCAGAATACGGGCCCTATGGTCAGAATACAGGCCCTATGGTCAGAACACAGGCCCTATGGTCAGAACACAGGCCCTATGGTCAGAACACAGGCCCTATGGTCAGAATACAGGCCCTATGGTCAGAGCACAGGCCCTATGGTCAGAACACAGGGCCTATGGTCAGAACACAGGCCCTATGGTCAGAATACAGGCCCTATGGTCAGAACACAGGCCCTATGGTCAGAATACAGGCCCTATGGTCAGAACACAGGCCCTATGGTCAGAACACAGGCCCTATGGTCAGAATACAGGCCCTATGGTCAGAACACAGGCCCTATGGTCAGAACACAGGCCCTATGGTCAGAACACAGGCCCTATGGTCAGAACACAGGCCCTATGGTCAGAATACAGGCCCTATGGTCAGAATACAGGCCCTATGGTCAGAACACAGGCCCTATGGTCAGAACACAGGCCCTATGGTCAGAACACAGGCCCTATGGTCAGAACACAGGGCCTATGGTCAGAGCACAGGCCCTATGGTCAGAGCACAGGCCCTATGGTCAGAATACAGGCCCTATGGTCAGAGCACAGGCCCTATGGTCAGAATACAGGCCCTATGGTCAGAATACGGGCCCTATGGTCAGAATACAGGCCCTATGGTCAAAACACAGGCCCTATGGTCAGAATACAGGCCCTATGGTCAGAATACAGGCCCTATGGTCAGAATACAGGCCCTATGGTCAGAATACAGGCCCTATGGTCAGAATACAGGCCCTATGGTCAGAATACAGGCCCTATGGTCAGAATACAGGCCCTATGGTCAGAACACAGGGCCTATGGTCAGAATACAGGCCCTATGGTCAGAGCACAGGCCCTATGGTCAGAATACGGGCCCTATGGTCAGAATACAGGCCCTATGGTCAGAACACAGGCCCTATGGTCAGAACACAGGGCCTATGGTCAGAGCACAGGCCTATGGTCAGAGCACAGGCCCTATGGTCAGAATACAGGCCCTATGGTCAGAGCACAGGCCCTATGGTCAGAATACAGGCCCTATGGTCAGAATACGGGCCCTATGGTCAGAATACAGGCCCTATGGTCAGAACACAGGCCCTATGGTCAGAGCACAGGCCCTATGGTCAGAACACAGGCCCTATGGTCAGAATACAGGCCCTATGGTCAGAGCACAGGCCCTATGGTCAGAACACAGGGCCTATGGTCAGAACACAGGCCCTATGGTCAGAATACAGGCCCTATGGTCAGAACACAGGCCCTATGGTCAGAATACAGGCCCTATGGTCAGAACACAGGCCCTATGGTCAGAACACAGGCCCTATGGTCAGAATACAGGCCCTATGGTCAGAACACAGGCCCTATGGTCAGAACACAGGCCCTATGGTCAGAACACAGGCCCTATGGTCAGAACACAGGCCCTATGGTCAGAATACAGGCCCTATGGTCAGAATACAGGCCCTATGGTCAGAACACAGGCCCTATGGTCAGAACACAGGCCCTATGGTCAGAACACAGGCCCTATGGTCAGAACACAGGGCCTATGGTCAGAGCACAGGCCCTATGGTCAGAGCACAGGCCCTATGGTCAGAATACAGGCCCTATGGTCAGAGCACAGGCCTATGGTCAGAATACGGGCCCTATGGTCAGAATACGGGCCCTATGGTCAGAATACAGGCCCTATGGTCAGAACACAGGCCCTATGGTCAGAACACAGGCCCTATGGTCAGAACACAGGCCCTATGGTCAGAATACAGGCCCTATGGTCAGAGCACAGGCCCTATGGTCAGAACACAGGGCCTATGGTCAGAACACAGGCCCTATGGTCAGAATACAGGCCCTATGGTCAGAACACAGGCCCTATGGTCAGAATACAGGCCCTATGGTCAGAACACAGGCCCTATGGTCAGAACACAGGCCCTATGGTCAGAATACAGGCCCTATGGTCAGAACACAGGCCCTATGGTCAGAACACAGGCCCTATGGTCAGAACACAGGCCCTATGGTCAGAACACAGGCCCTATGGTCAGAATACAGGCCCTATGGTCAGAATACAGGCCCTATGGTCAGAACACAGGCCCTATGGTCAGAACACAGGCCCTATGGTCAGAACACAGGCCCTATGGTCAGAACACAGGCCCTATGGTCAGAATACAGGCCCTATGGTCAGAACACAGGCCCTATGGTCAGAACACAGGCCCTATGGTCAGAACACAGGCCCTATGGTCAGAACACAGGCCCTATGGTCAGAACACAGGCCTTATGGTCAGAACACAGGCCCTATCGTCAGGACGCCAGAGGCTTCCCCTCATAAAGCAACACTAAGATCCTGTGTAGATGGTTCATATGAAGCAAGAGAGATTGGTATGCTGCGGTAGTTCCCTCAAAAAAAGTAGTTATCTGTGTCACAATTGGCACCCTATTCCTTATATTGCACTACTTTAGACCAGAGCCCTATGACACCCTATTCCCTATATATAGTGCACTACTTTTGACCAGAGCCCTATGGCATTGGGGGCACATCAACATCTGTATGGTTCAGTAATTAGTTCCAACTAACCCAAAGCTACAAGCAATGTTCCATCAAAAACATGATGTGGTCTACTGAGTGCAAACCTGAACATTGTGAAAGTTCAGTGCAAGCTTATATTGTGAACACTGAGGCTGTACCCACTTTGAGTTACAGTTTTAACATTGGCCAAGTACGTCACTTTGGCTATTTCATCATAACATAGGGCCTACCAGAGTGGCCAATGACAGCCTAGCAACAGTGGGTTAACTGCCTTATTCAGGGGCAGAGAATGACAGATTTTGTACCTTGTCAGCTCGGGGATTCGATCTCGCAACCT
>NC_138319.1:38625000-38697500 GCF_965601325.2 Salmo salar
AGTGCACTACTTTAGACCAGAGCCCTATGGCACCCTATTCCCTACATAGTGCACTACTTTAGACCATGGTCCATAGTGCTCTGGTCATAGGTAGTGTTTTTGTAGTGGACAGGGTGCCATTTGGGACAGAAATGTTGTTTTTCTGCTGAAACTTGTACAACAGCTGACAGTCCATCTGTATAGTAGTATCAGTCTGAGGGGTGAGGGCTGAGGGCTGAGGGCTGAGGGCTGAGGGGTGAGGGGTGAGGGCTGAGGGCTGAGGGCTGAGGGCTGAGGGGTGAGGGCTGAGGGCTGAGGGCTGAGGGGTGAGGGGTGAGGGCTGAGGGCTGAGGGGTGAGGGGTGAGGGCTGAGGGTTGAGTGTTGAGGGCTGAGGGGTGAGGGCTGAGGGCTGAGGGGTGAGGGGTGAGGGTTGAGGGCTGAGGGCTGAGGGGTGAGGGGTGAGGGCTGAGGGCTGAGGGCTGAAGGCTGAAGGCTGAAGGCTGAGGCCTGAGGGCTGAGGCCTGAGGCCTGAGGGCTGAGGGCTGAGGGCTGAGGGCTGAAGGCTGAGGGCTAAACCTCTGCTCTTCCTGTTACAGTAAGTTTGTTCCTCCTCTAGGCTCACCGCCAGTATTTCCTTTATCCACAAAACCATTTCCTCAACAGATTTGACTGTCAAATAAAACATCCTAACTGCATGCATATGTTTGATAGTGAAAGTTAAGAGGGAGAGGCTTTTGAAGATTTCGGTGGGATGCATCTGGGTCTGTCCTGGCTGGAGGAAGGAGAACAGTGGGTCCTCGGTCAAATGTAGTGTGCACTATAAAGGGAATAGGGTGCCATAGGGCTCTGGTCTAAAGTAGTGCACTATATAGGGAATAGGGTGCCATAGGGCTCTGGTCTAAAGTAGTGCACTATAAAGTGAATAGGGTTCCATAGGGCTCTGGTCTAAAGTAGTGTACTATAAAGGGAATAGGTGGCATTAGGGAAGCAGGCTAAACCACTTTTGACCCAGTCGTAAGTATGAGCCCCTGGACGGCCATTTTTCTCCCAGCGTCCTTGCCTCCATCTCTCCATCCTTTCATCCCTTGGTCTTCAGTCTCAGGAGCGATGAGACATCACGAAGCCACGAGACAAGACGTTCTTAAGCTGTAAATTACAGAACCGTTAGCGCATCACCAAGGGTGTGCTTGCTTCTCACATGTTACAATAATGGATGTTGAAAGGGGGGGACCATACAAAATAAAAGATCTCGACAAACTTTTCTTCAGGCTAGTTTTTTTAAGATGTGGGCTGGTTTTGATGTTGGTCAACTGGGCCCTGCAGGAATCTGTCCCTATAGACTAAAACTAAACAGTGATTACTAATAGCACTCCAGCATCCTCACACATTAAAGGCATGTTGGGGGAGTTAGGTCAACCTCAGCAGGGGTCGGCTGATATATGGAAGAGGGGAGAGGGGGAAAAGGGAGACTGGAGATGAGGAGAGGGGTAGAGGGGAAAGCGAGAGAGAGAGCGAGAGAGAGGGGGGAGACAGGGATAGAGCGAGAGAGAGAGAGGGGTGAGACAGGAAGAGAGGGAGAGACAGGGAGAGAAAGAGAAAGAGAGGAGTGACAGGGAGATAGAGAGTGGAGACGGGGAGAGATAGAGAGAGAGTGGAGACTGGGAGAGAGAGAGGGGCTCATGGAGAAACCTCTTGTACCCTCGTGACTCACGGCCTGTAGAGTTTTCATTGCCAATCTTGTCAGTGGGGAGAATAATTACATATAGAATCATTTGATTTAAAGAATCTACTATGTTCATGTCTAACTAAATAATTGATCATTAAAATTGAATGCCACACAATTCAAATTTCAACTCACTTCTTGCAGGACATAGCAGGATAGTTTCAATAACTTTTTTTGTCAAACGCAGTGAAATGCATAACTTGCAATCCCTACGCAAAAGTGCAGTATTCAATATCAAAATAGTTTAACTAATCAAACAAAAAATAAATAAAAAACGTAGAATAAGAAATAAGATAGGAAGCCACATACACATCTACAGAGTCGATAACAGGACACACTGGTCTGAAATAACATTAACTAAATCTTTGAAATGTTCTGTTATTCTACCATCAAACTCAATGTGGCATAAACCAAATGTTAGAAACAGTTAAATATTCTATCAACTTTTAATTGGGATTAGTATGGTATAGCGGCTCTGTGATAAACCCAGCACTATGGACATTAAAGCTGTGATAAACCCAGCAGTATGGAGATTAAAGCTGTGATAAACCCAGCACTATGGAGATTAAAGCTGTGATAAACCCAGCAGTATGGAGATTAAAGCTGTGTTAAACCCAGCAGTATGGAGATTAAAGCTGTGATAAACCCAGCAGTATGGAGATTAAAGCTGTGATAAACCCAGCAGTATGGAGATTAAAGCTGTGTTAAACCCAGCAGTATGGAGATTAAAGCTGTGATAAACCCAGCAGTATGGAGATTAAAGCTGTGTTAAACCCAGCAGTATGGAGATTAAAGCTGTGATAAACCCAGCAGTAAGGAGATTAAAGCTGTGTTAAACCCAGCAGTATGGAGATTAAAGCTGTGTTAAACCCAGCAGTATGGAGATTAAAGCTGTGATAAACCCAGCAGTAAGGAGATTAAAGCTGTGTTAAACCCAGCAGTATGGAGATTAAAGCTGTGATAAACCCAGCAGTATGGAGATTAAAGCTGTGATAAACCCAGCAGTATGGAGATCAAAGCTGTGATAAACCCAGCAGTAAGGAGATTAAAGCTGTGATAAACCCAGCAGTAAGGAGATTAAAGCTGTGTTAAACCCAGCAGTATGGAGATTAAAGCTGTGATAAACCCAGCAGTAAGGAGATTAAAGCTGTGATAAACCCAGCAGTATGGAGATTAAAGCTGTGTTAAACCCAGCAGTAAGGAGATTAAAGCTGTGTTAAACCCAGCACTATGGAGATTAAAGCTGTGTTAAACCCAGCAGTATGGAGATTAAAGCTGTGATAAACCCAGCAGTAAGGAGATTAAAGCTGTGTTAAACCCAGCAGTATGGAGATTAAAGCTGTGATAAACCCAGCAGTATGGAGATCAAAGCTGTGATAAACCCAGCAGTATGGAGATTAAAGCTGTGATAAACCCAGCAGTATGGAGATTAAAGCTGTGTTAAACCCAGCAGTAAGGAGATTTAAGCTGTGATAAACCCAGCAGTAAGGAGATTAAAGCTGTGATAAACCCAGCAGTATGGAGATTAAAGCTGTGATAAACCCAGCAGTATGGAGATCAAAGCTGTGATAAACCCAGCAGTATGGAGATTAAAGCTGTGATAAACCCAGCAGTATGGAGATTAAAGCTGTGATAAACCCAGCAGTAAGGAGATTAAAGCTGTGATAAACCCAGCAGTATGGAGATTAAAGCTGTGATAAACCCAGCAGTAAGGAGATTAAAGCTGTGATAAACCCAGCAGTATGGAGATTAAAGCTGTGATAAACCCAGCAGTATGGAGATTAAAGCTGTGATAAACCCAGCAGTATGGAGATTAAAGCTGTGATAAACCCAGCAGTAAGGAGATTAAAGCTGTGATAAACCCAGCAGTATGGAGATTAAAGCTGTGATAAACCCAGCAGTATGGAGATTAAAGCTGTGATAAACCCAGCAGTAAGGAGATTAAAGCTGTGATAAACCCAGCAGTAAGGAGATTAAAGCTGTGATAAACCCAGCAGTATGGAGATTAAAGCTGTGATAAACCCAGCAGTATGGAGATTAAAGCTGTGTTAAACCCAGCAGTATGGAGATTAAAGCTGTGTTAAACCCAGCAGTATGGAGATTAAAGCTGTGTTAAACCCAGCAGTATGGAGATTAAAGCTGTGTTAAACCCAGCACTATGGAGATTAAAGCTGTGATAAACCCAGCAGTATGGAGATTAAAGCTGTGATAAACCCAGCAGTAAGGAGATTAAAGCTGTGATAAACCCAGCAGTATGGAGATTAAAGCTGTGTTAAACCCAGCACTATGGAGATTAAAGCTGTGATAAACCCAGCAGTATGGAGATTAAAGCTGTGATAAACCCAGCAGTATGGAGATTAAAGCTGTGTTAAACCCAGCACTATGGAGATTAAAGCTGTGATAAACCCAGCAGTATGGAGATTAAAGCTGTGATAAACCCAGCAGTATGGAGATTAAAGCTGTGATAAACCCAGCAGTAAGGAGATTAAAGCTGTGATAAACCCAGCAGTATGGAGATTAAAGCTGTGATAAACCCAGCACTATGGACATTAAAGCTGTGATAAACCCAGCAATTTGGAGCACAAAGCAACTGTAACGGCTGTCTGTAAGAGGGAACCAAGGTGGAGCAGAGGATGTGTTCATCATTAGAATTTTAATTCAAAAAAAGCAAGAGAACACTACAAAAATGAACAAAAACGACAGCAAACAGTCCTGTTAGGAAAATACTCTAAACAGAAACAATTACCCACAAAACACAAAGGAAAAACATGCTCCTTATGTGTGACTCACAATCAGCAGCAACGAGCTTCAGCTGTGCCTGATTGGGAGCCACACACATGGCCCAAAACAAAGAAATACCAAAACATAGAAAAAGGAACGTAGAACGCCCACCCAATGCAACACCCTGGCCTAACCAAAATAAAGAACAAAAAACCCCTCTCTATGGCCAGGGCGTTACAACAACATAAAGAAACAATCCTCATGAGTGTCCGTCCAGGGTGTTAATTTTGACGGAGTCTGCTTCCCAATTAGCTGCCTATTCCCTATATAGTGCACTGTTTTTTGGATCATGACCCACAGAGCTCTACATAAGGAATAGGTTGAGATTTAGGACTCAGACAGAGGTTTCACTACATGATGATTTACGGTTTGGAGCCAAAGGTATTTGTGGGGGAAGTCAGGGGGTTTCCCACCAAATGTAATAACATTTATTTACTACGCTAAGAAAGAAGGTGCATACTTTTTCATTTTACATTCTGGGTCCTGTCTCAAGTGGCACCCTGTTCACTACAGAGCCCACTACATAAGTAGTAAACTATATACTTAGACTCGTGGGATCATGAGTGGCGCAGCGGTATAAGGCGTCACTACAGCCCCGGGTTCGATACTGGGCCATATCACAACCGGACGTGATCGGGAGTCCCACAGGGTAGCGTCTAATGTTGTCCGGGTTAGGGGAAGGGTTTGGCCGGGGTTAAATAAAGGTTAAATAAATAGCGATGAACTACATAGTCAATTAAGCCTATTAGGGTTTGACCAGGACTCCGTTCAAAGGACGTGCTTTCTACAGGGAATAGGGTTCCATAGGGCTCTGGTCTAAATTAGTGCACTATGTAGGGAATAGGGTTCCATAGGGCTCTGGTCTAAAGTAGTGTACTATATAGGGAATAGGGTCCCATAGGGCTCTGGTCTAAAGTAGTGTACTATATAGGGAATAGGGTTCCATAGGGCTCTGGTCTAAAGTAGTGTACTATATAGGGAATAGGGTCCCATAGGGCTCTGGTCTAAAGTAGTGTACTATATAGGGTGCCATAGGGCTCTGGTTTAAAGTAGTGTACTATGTAGGGTGCCATAGGGCTCTGGTCTAAAGTAGTGCTTTCTGCAGGGATTAGGATGTCACTGAGGACATATACCCCTTGCCTCATTATCCCTGGATATCTCCATCCGCCTCTACCAGTACCAAGGAAGACAGACCAATGTCACTCAGTCCACATTAAGTTAAGGAACACCCAGACGAGTGGAGACTTGTCAGACAAAGCCTTTTCCTATTGCAGTAGTGTGGGGTTGGGGTTGGGGTTGGGGTTGGGGTTGGGGTTGGAGGTGGGCGGGGGGGGGGGGTGGAGCGGACGGGGGGTGGAGTGGACGGTGGGAGGGGGGGGGGGGGGTGATTTGGCAAATTGCACCAGACTCATCTTGGCTACATCCTTTTTTTCTGGGTTTCTGTGTCGGGTTTCCGTCTCTCTCTCCTGCTTGGGTACAAAATGGCACCCTAAAAAAATCAATGTAGCGCACTACTTTTGACCAGGGTCCACACACTACATAGGGAATAGGGTGCCATTTGGGATGCATATTCAGTCACAGTACAGGGCCTTATCACGCTGCCCTCCTCTCAGCGGCTGCTTCCAGTGGTAAGATTTCAGGTGCTGGCCCGGGGTCTCCAGGGGAACAGGAGACCCCTCTGTGTCCGAGCGGCGTGGGTCTCGCTGGGGAGGCCTGGGAAAGGGTAGGTACCGCCACCAAATGGTTCTACCTCAGCGGACAGATAACAGTGGGGGCTTTGAGGAGAGAGATAGATTCAGTTCAATTGGCATGCTTAAAGGGTAGGCATCCCAAGTGGAACCCTATTCCCTATATAGTCCACTACTTTAGACCAAAGGTCTATGTCACCCTATTCCCTATATAGTGCACTACTTTAGACCAGAGGTCTATGTCACCCTATTCCCTATATAGTGCACTACTTTAGACCAGAGCCCTATGGCACCCTATTCCCTATTATAGTACACTACTTTAGACCAGAGGCCTATAGGTTGCTCACTATAAAATGAAAAAGGTGCAATTTGGGATACACCCTAGGAGTCTTCATTGAGGTAGCCAAGTAAGGGGGAAAAAGTGTGGCTGTAGGAGGGGAACGGAGTTCTTACTGGCTGTAGGAGGGGAACGGAGTTCTTACTGGCTGTAGGAGGGGAACGGAGTTCCTACTGGCTGTAGGAGGGGAACGGAGTTCCTACTGGCTGTAGGAGGGGAACGGAGTTCCTACTGGCTGTAGGAGGGGAACGGAGTTCCTACTGGCTGTATGAGGGGAACGGAGTTCCTACTGACTGTAGGAGGGGAACGGAGTTCCTACTGGCTGTAGGAGGGGAACGGAGTTCCTACTGACTGTAGGAGGGGAACGGAGTTCCTACTGACTGTAGGAGGGGAACGGAGTTCCTACTGGCTGTAGGAGGGGAACGGAGTTCCTACTGGCTGTAGGAGGGGAACGGAGTTCCTACTGGCTGTAGGAGGGGAACGGAGTTCCTACTGGCTGTATGAGGGGAACGGAGTTCCTACTGGCTGTAGGAGGGGAACGGAGTTCCTACTGGCTGTAGGAGGGGAACGGAGTTCCTACTGGCTGTAGGAGGGGAACGGAGTTCCTACTGGCTGTAGGAGCGGAACGGAGTTCTACTGGCTGTAGGAGGGGAACGGAGTTCCTACTGGCTGTAGGAGGGGAACGGAGTTCCTACTGGCTGTAGGAGGGGAACGGAGTTCCTACTGGCTGTAGGAGGGGAACGGAGTTCCTACTGGCTGTAGGAGGGGAACGGAGTTCCTACTGGCTGTAGGAGGGGAACGGAGTTCCTACTGGCTGTAGGAGCGGAACGGAGTTCTACTGGCTGTAGGAGGGGAACGGAGTTCCTACTGGCTGTAGGAGGGGAACGGAGTTCCTACTGGCTGTAGGAGGGGAACGGAGTTCCTACTGGCTGTAGGGGCTGTAGGAGGGGAACGGAGTTCCTACTGGCTGTAGGAGGGGAACGGAGTTCCTACTGGCTGTAGGAGGGGAACGGAGTTCCTACTGGCTGTAGGAGGGGAACGGAGTTCCTACTGGCTGTAGGAGGGGAACGGAGAGACAAACATCTTGATGACATAAGTGGCAAAGGAATGGCAAAAACACATGAGTTACCTCCTCCACTACCAGTCACTCAGACCATCTCCACTACCAGTCACTCAGACCTCCTCCACTACCAGTCACTCAGATCATCTCCACTACCAGTCACTCAGACCTCCTCCACTACCAGTCACTCAGACACATGAGTTACCACCTCCACTGCCAGTCACTCAGACCATCTCCACTACCAGTCACTCAGACCTCCTCCACTGCCAGTTACTCACACCTCCTCCACTACCAGTCACTCAGACCTTCTCGACTACCAGTCACTCATACCTCTTCCACTGACAGTCACTGAGACCTCCTCCACTGCCAGTCACTAAGACAAATGAGAAAACGACAAAACAATACAACAGATTAGATAATGAAATCAGATCAAACAAAACAAATTAGTCTCCATAGCCTATCAGATCTGGGTGGCAGGTAGAGACAGGTAAATATCTCAGGTGTAGAGGGAGAGGTAGAGACAGGTCAATATCTCTGGTGTAGAGGGAGAGGTAGAGACAGGTAAATATCTCAGGTGTCGAGGTAGAGACAGGTAAATATCTCAGGTATAGAGGGAGAGGTAGAGACAGGTCAATATCTCAGGTGTAGAGCTAGAGACAGGTCAACATCTCAGGTGTAGAGGGAGAGACAGGTAAATATCTCAGGTGTAGAGGTAGAGACAGGTCAATATCTCAGGTATAGAGGGAGAGGTAGAGAAAGGTCAATATCTCAGGTGTAGAGGGAGAGGTAGAGACAGGTCAATATCTCAGGTGTAGAGGGAGAGACAGGTAAATATCTCAGGTGTAGAGGTAGAGACAGGTAAATATCTCAGGTGTAGGGGGAGAGACAGGTCAATATCTCAGGTGTAGAGGGAGAGAAGGGTCAATATCTCAGGTGTAGAGGTAGAGGGAGAGACAGGTCAATATCTCAGGTGTAGAGGTAGAGACAGGTAAATATCTCAGGTGTAGAGGGAGAGACAGGTAAATATCTCAGGTATAGAGGGAGAGGTAGAGACAGGTAAATATATCAGGTGAAGAGGGAGAGGTAGAGACAGGTCAATATCTCAGGTGTAGAGGGAGAGGTAGAGACAGGTCAATATCTCAGGTGTAGAGGGAGAGGTAGAGACAGGTAAATATCTCAGGTGTAGAGGTAGAGACAGGTCAATATCTCAAGTGTAGAGGGAGAGGTAGAGACAGGTAAATATCTCAGGTGTAGAGGTAGAGACAGGTCAATATCTCAGGTGTAGCGGTAGAGACAGGTCAATATCTCAGGTGTAGAGGGAGAGGTAGAGACAGGTAAATATCTCAGGTGTAGAGGTAGAGACATGTCAATATCTCAGGTGTAGAGGGAGAGGTAGAGACAGGTTAATATCTCAGGTGTAGAGGGAGAGGTAGAGACAGGTCAATATCTCAGGTGTAGAGGGAGAGGTAGAGACAGGTAAATATCTCAGGTGTAGAGGTAGAGACAGGTCAATATCTCAAGTGTAGAGGGAGAGGTAGAGACAGGTCAATATCTCAGGTGTAGAGTGAGAGGTAGAGACAGGTAAATATCTCAGGTATAGAGGGAGCGATAGAGACAGGTCAATATATCAGGTGTAGAGGTAGAGACAGGTCAATATCTCAGGTGTAGAGGTAGAGACAGGTCAATATCTCAAGTGTAGAGGGAGAGGTAGAGACAGGTCAATATCTCAGGTGTAGAGTGAGAGGTAGAGACAGGTCAATATCTCAGGTGTAGAGGGAGAGGTAGAGACAGGTCAATATCTCAGGTGTAGAGGTAGAGACAGGTCAATATCTCAGGTGTAGAGGGAGAGGTAGAGACAGGTCAATATCTCAGGTGTAGAGGTAGAGACAGGTAAATATCTCAGGTGTAGAGGTAGAGACAGGTAAATATCTCAGGTGTAGAGGGAGAGACAGGTAAATATCTCAGGTGTAGGGGGAGAGACAGGTCAATATCTCAGGTGTAGAGGGAGAGAAGGGTCAATATCTCAGGTGTAGAGGTAGAGGGAGAGACAGGTCAATATCTCAGGTGTAGAGGTAGAGACAGGTCAATATCTCAGGTGTAGAGGTAGAGACAGGTCAATATCTCAGGTGTAGAGGGAGAGGTAGAGACAGGTCAATATCTCAGGTGTAGAGGTAGAGACAGGTAAATATCTCAGGTGTAGAGGGAGAGACAGGTAAATATCTCAGGTATAGAGGGAGAGGTAGAGACAGGTAAATATATCAGGTGAAGAGGGAGAGGTAGAGACAGGTCAATATCTCAGGTGTAGAGGGAGAGGTAGAGACATGTCAATATCTCAGGTGTAGAGGGAGAGGTAGAGACAGGTAAATATCTCAGGTGTAGAGGGAGAGACAGGTAAATATCTCAGGTATAGAGGGAGAGATAGAGACAGGTCAATATCACAGGTGTAGAGGGAGAGGTAGAGACAGGTCAATATCTCAGGTGTAGAGGTAGAGACAGGTAAATATCTCAGGTGTAGAGGGAGAGGTAGAGACAGGTAAATATCTCAGGTGTAGAGGTAGAGACAGGTCAATATCTCAGGTGTAGCGGTAGAGACAGGTCAATATCTCAGGTGTAGAGGGAGAGGTAGAGACAGGTAAATATCTCAGGTGTAGAGGTAGAGACATGTCAATATCTCAGGTGTAGAGGGAGAGGTAGAGACAGGTTAATATCTCAGGTGTAGAGGGAGAGGTAGAGACAGGTCAATATCTCAGGTGTAGAGGGAGAGGTAGAGACAGGTAAATATCTCAGGTGTAGAGGTAGAGACAGGTCAATATCTCAAGTGTAGAGGGAGAGATAGAGACAGGTCAATATCTCAGGTGTAGAGTGAGAGGTAGAGACAGGTAAATATCTCAGGTATAGAGGGAGCGATAGAGACAGGTAAATATATCAGGTGTAGAGGTAGAGACAGGTCAATATCTCAGGTGTAGAGGTAGAGACAGGTCAATATCTCAGGTGTAGAGGGAGAGGTAGAGACAGGTCAATATCTCAGGTGTAGAGGGAGAGGTAGAGACAGGTCAATATCTCAGGTGTAGAGGGAGAGGTAGAGACAGGTAAATATCTCAGGTGTAGAGGTAGAGAAAGGTAAACATCTCAGGTGTAGAGGGAGAGGTAGAGACAGGTAAATATCTCAGGTGTAGAGGGAGAGGTAGAGACAGGTCAATATCTCAGGTGTAGAGGTAGAGACAGGTCAATATCTCAGGTGTAGAGGTAGAGACAGGTCAATATCTCAGGTGTAGAGCTAGAGACAGGTCAATATCTCAGGTGTAGAGGGAGAGGTAGAGACAGGTCAATATCTCAGGTGTAGAGGTAGAGACAGGTAAATATCTCAGGTGTAGAGGTAGAGACAGGTAAATATCTCAGGTGTAGAGGGAGAGACAGCTCAATATCTCAGGTGTAGAGGGAGAGGTAGAGACATGTCAATATCTCAGGTGTAGAGGGAGAGGTAGAGACAGGTAAATATCTCAGGTGTAGAGGGAGAGGTAGAGACAGGTCAATAACTCAGGTGTAGAGGTAGAGACAGGTAAATATGTCAGGTGTAGAGGGAGAGGTAGAGACATGTCAATATCTCAGGTGTAGAGGGAGAGGTAGAGACAGGTAAATATCTCAGGTGTAGAGGGAGAGACAGGTAAATATCTCAGGTGTAGAGTTAGAGACAGGTCAATATCTCAGGTGTAGAGGGAGAGGTAGAGACAGGTCAATATCTCAGGTGTAGAGGGAGAGGTAGAGACAGGTAAATATCTCAGGTGTAGAGGGAGAGGTAGAGACAGGTAAATATCTCAGGTGTAGAGGTAGAGAATGGTCAATATCTCAGGTGTAGCGGTAGAGACAAGTCAATATCTCAGGTGTAGAGGGAGAGGTAGAGACAGGTAAATATCTCAGGTGTAGAGGTAGAGACATGTCAATATCTCAGGTGTAGAGGGAGAGGTAGAGACAGGTTAATATCTCAGGTGTAGAGGGAGAGGTAGAGACAGGTTAATATCTCAGGTGTAGAGGGAGAGGTAGAGACAGGTCAATATCTCAGGTGTAGAGGGAGAGGTAGAGACAGGTAAATATCTCAGGTGTAGAGGGAGAGGTAGAGACAGGTCAATATCTCAAGTGTAGAGGGAGAGGTAGAGACAGGTCAATATCTCAGGTGTAGAGTGAGAGGTAGAGACAGGTAAATATCTCAGGTATAGAGGGAGCGATAGAGACAGGTAAATATATCAGGTGTAGAGGTAGAGACAGGTCAATATCTCAGGTGTAGAGGTAGAGACAGGTCAATATCTCAGGTGTAGAGGGAGAGGTAGAGACAGGTCAATATCTCAGGTGTAGAGGGAGAGGTAGAGACAGGTAAATATCTCAGGTGTAGAGGTAGAGACAGGTAAACATTTCAGGTGTAGAGGGAGAGGTAGAGACAGGTAAATATCTCAGGTGTAGAGGGAAAGGTAGAGACAGGTCAATATCTCAGGTGTAGAGGTAGAGATAGGTCAATATCTCAGGTGTAGAGGTAGAGACTGGTCAATATCTCAAGTGTAGAGCTAGAGACAGGTCAATATCTCAGGTGTAGAGGGAGAGGTAGAGACAGGTCAATATCTCAGGTGTAGAGGTAGAGACAGGTAAATATCTCAGGTGTAGAGGTAGAGACAGGTAAATATCTCAGGTGTAGAGGGAGAGACAGGTAAATATCTCAGGTATAGAGGGAGAGGTAGAGACAGGTAAATATATCAGGTGAAGAGGGAGAGGTAGAGACAGCTCAATATCTCAGGTGTAGAGGGAGAGGTAGAGACATGTCAATATCTCAGGTGTAGAGGGAGAGGTAGAGACAGGTAAATATCTCAGGTGTAGAGGGAGAGACAGGTAAATATCTCAGGTATAGAGGGAGAGATAGAGACAGGTCAATATGTCAGGTGTAGAGGGAGAGGTAGAGACAGGTCAATATCTCAGGTGTAGAGGTAGAGACAGGTAAATGTCTCAGGTGTAGAGGGAGAGGTAGAGACAGGTCAATATCTCAGGTGTAGAGGTAGAGACAGGTCAATATCTCAGGTGTAGAGGGAGAGACAGGTAAATATCTCAGGTATAGAGGGAGAGGTAGCGAAAGGTCAATATCTCAGGTGTAGAGGGAGAGGTAGAGACAGGTCAATATCTCAGGTGTAGAGGGAGAGGTAGAGACAGGTAAATATCTCAGGTGTAGAGGGAGAGGTAGAGACAGGTCAATATCTCAGGTGTAGAGGTAGAGACAGGTTAATATCTCAGGTGTAGAGGTAGAGACAGGTAAATATCTCAGGTATAGAGGGAGAGGTAGAGACAGGTCAATATCTCAGGTGTAGAGGGAGATGTAGAGACAGGTAAATATCTCAGGTGTAGAGGTAGATACAGGTCAATATCTCAGGTGTAGAGGGAGAGGTAGAGACAGGTCAATATCACAGGTGTAGAGGGAGAGAGGGAGACAGGTCAATATCTCAGGTGTAGAGGGAGATGTAGAGACAGGTAAATATCTCAGGTGTAGAGGTAGAGACAGGTCAATATCTCAGGTGTAGAGGGAGAGACAGTTAAATATCTCAGGTATAGAGGGAGAGGTAGAGACAGGTCAATATCTCAGGTGTAGAGGGAGAGGTAGAGACAGGTCAATATCTCAGGTGTAGAGGGAGATGTAGAGACAGGTAAATATCTCAGGTGTAGAGGTAGAGACAGGTCAATATCTCAGGTGTAGAGGGAGAGGTAGAGACAGGTCAATATCTCAGGTGTAGAGGGAGAGGTAGAGACAGGTCAATATCTCAGGTGTAGAGGGAGATGTAGAGACAGGTAAATATCTCAGGTGTAGAGGTAGAGACAGGTCAATATCTCAGGTGTAGAGGGAGAGGTAGAGAACGGTAAATATCTCAGGTGTAGAGGTAGAGACAGGTCAATATCTCAAGTGTAGAGGGAGAGGTAGAGACAGGTCAATATCTCAGGTGTAGAGTGAGAGGTAGAGACAGGTAAATATCTCAGGTATAGAGGGAGCGATAGAGACAGGTAAATATATCAGGTGTAGAGGTAGAGACAGGTCAATATCTCAGGTGTGGAGGTAGAGACAGGTCAATATCTCAGGTGTAAAGGGAGAGGTAGAGACAGGTCAATATCTCTGGTGTAGAGGGAGAGGTAGAGACAGGTCAATATCTCAGGTGTAGAGGGAGAGACAGGTAAACATCTCAGGTGTAGAGGGAGAGGTAGAGACAGGTAAATATCTCAGGTGTAGAGGGAGAGGTAGAGACAGGTCAATATCTCAGGTGTAGAGGTAGAGACAGGTCAATATCTCAGGTGTAGAGGGAGAGACAGGTAAATATCTCAGGTATAGAGGGAGAGGTAGAGACAGGTCAATAACTCAGGTGTAGAGGGAGAGGTAGAGACAGGTCAATATCTCAGGTGTAGAGGGAGAGACAGGTCAATATCTCAGGTGTAGAGGGAGAGGTAGAGACAGGTCAATATCTCAGGTGTAGAGGGAGAGGTAGAGACAGGTAAATATCTCAGGTGTAGAGGGAGAGGTAGAGACAGGTCAATATCTCAGGTGTAGAGGTAGAGACAGGTTAATATCTCAGGTGTAGAGGTAGAGACAGGTAAATATCTCAGGTATAGAGGGAGAGGTAGAGACAGGTCAATATCTCAGGTGTAGAGGGAGATGTAGAGACAGGTAAATATCTCAGGTGTAGAGGTAGATACAGGTCAATATCTCAGGTGTAGAGGGAGAGGTAGAGACAGGTCAATATCACAGGTGTAGAGGGAGAGAGGGAGACAGGTCAATATCTCAGGTGTAGAGGGAGATGTAGAGACAGGTAAATATCTCAGGTGTAGAGGTAGAGACAGGTCAATATCTCAGGTGTAGAGGGAGAGACAGTTAAATATCTCAGGTATAGAGGGAGAGGTAGAGACAGGTCAATATCTCAGGTGTAGAGGGAGAGGTAGAGACAGGTCAATATCTCAGGTGTAGAGGGAGATGTAGAGACAGGTAAATATCTCAGGTGTAGAGGTAGAGACAGGTCAATATCTCAGGTGTAGAGGGAGAGGTAGAGACAGGTCAATATCTCAGGTGTAGAGGGAGAGGTAGAGACAGGTCAATATCTCAGGTGTAGAGGGAGATGTAGAGACAGGTAAATATCTCAGGTGTAGAGGTAGAGACAGGTCAATATCTCAGGTGTAGAGGGAGAGGTAGAGAACGGTAAATATCTCAGGTGTAGAGGTAGAGACAGGTCAATATCTCAAGTGTAGAGGGAGAGGTAGAGACAGGTCAATATCTCAGGTGTAGAGTGAGAGGTAGAGACAGGTAAATATCTCAGGTATAGAGGGAGCGATAGAGACAGGTAAATATATCAGGTGTAGAGGTAGAGACAGGTCAATATCTCAGGTGTGGAGGTAGAGACAGGTCAATATCTCAGGTGTAAAGGGAGAGGTAGAGACAGGTCAATATCTCTGGTGTAGAGGGAGAGGTAGAGACAGGTCAATATCTCAGGTGTAGAGGGAGAGACAGGTAAACATCTCAGGTGTAGAGGGAGAGGTAGAGACAGGTAAATATCTCAGGTGTAGAGGGAGAGGTAGAGACAGGTCAATATCTCAGGTGTAGAGGTAGAGACAGGTCAATATCTCAGGTGTAGAGGGAGAGACAGGTAAATATCTCAGGTATAGAGGGAGAGGTAGAGACAGGTCAATAACTCAGGTGTAGAGGGAGAGGTAGAGACAGGTCAATATCTCAGGTGTAGAGGGAGAGACAGGTCAATATCTCAGGTGTAGAGGGAGAGGTAGAGCCAGGTCAATATCTCAGGTGTAGAGGGAGAGGTAGAGACAGGTAAATATCTCAGGTGTAGAGGGAGAGGTAGAGCCAGGTCAATATCTCAGGTGTAGAGGGAGAGGTAGAGACAGGTAAATATCTCAGGTATAGAGGGAGCGATAGAGACAGGTAAATATATCAGGTGTAGATGTAGAGACAGGTCAATATCTCAGGTGTAGAGGTAGAGACAGGTCAATATCTCAGGTGTAGAGGGAGAGGTAGAGACAGGTCAATATCTCAGGTGTAGAGGGAGAGGTAGAGACAGGTCAATATCTCAGGTGTAGAGGGAGAGGTAGAGACAGGTAAATATCTCAGGTGTAGAGGTAGAGACAGGTAAACATCTCAGGTGTAGAGGGAGAGGTAGAGACAGGTAAATATCTCAGGTGTAGAGGGAGAGGTAGAGACAGGTCAATATCTCAGGTATAGAGGGAGCGATAGAGACAGGTAAATATATCAGGTGTAGAGGTAGAGACAGGTCAATATCTCAGGTGTAGAGGTAGAGACAGGTCAATATCTCAGGTGTAGAGGGAGAGGTAGAGACAGGTCAATATCTCAGGTGTAGAGGTAGAGACAGGTCAATATCTCAGGTGTAGAGGGAGAGGTAGAGACAGGTCAATATCTCAGGTGTAGAGGGAGATGTAGAGACAGGTAAATATCTCAGGTGTAGAGGTAGAGACAGGTCAATATCTCAGGTGTAGAGGGAGAGGTAGAGACAGGTCAATATCTCAGGTGTAGAGGGAGAGGTAGAGACAGGTCAATATCTCAGGTATAGAGGGAGAGGTAGAGACAGGTAAATATCTCAGGTGTAGAGGTAGAGACAGGTCAATATCTCAGGTGTAGAGGGAGAGGTAGAGACAGGTCAATATCTCAGGTGTAGAGGTAGAGACAGGTAAACATTTCAGGTGTAGAGGGAGAGGTAGAGACAGGTAAATATCTCAGGTGTAGAGGGAGAGGTAGAGACAGGTCAATATCTCAGGTGTAGAGGTAGAGACAGGTCAATATCTCAGGTGTAGAGGTAGAGACAGGTCAATATCTCAGGTGTAGAGGTAGAGACAGGTCAATATCTCAGGTGTAGAGCTAGAGACAGGTCAATATCTCAGGTGTAGAGGTAGAGACAGGTAAATATCTCAGGTGTAGAGGGAGAGACAGGTAAATATCTCAGGTATAGAGGGAGAGGTAGAGACAGGTAAATATATCAGGTGAAGAGGGAGAGGTAGAGACAGCTCAATATCTCAGGTGTAGAGGGAGAGGTAGAGACATGTCAATATCTCAGGTGTAGAGGGAGAGGTAGAGACAGGTAAATATCTCAGGTGTAGAGGGAGAGGTAGAGACAGGTCAATAACTCAGGTGTAGAGGTAGAGACAGGTCAATATCTCAGGTGTAGAGGTAGAGACAGGTCAATATCTCAGGTGTAGAGGGAGAGGTAGAGACAGGTCAATATCTCAGGTGTAGAGGGAGAGGTAGAGACAGGTAAATATCTCAGGTGTAGAGGTAGAGACAGGTCAATATCTCAAGTGTAGAGGGAGAGGTAGAGACAGGTCAATATCTCAGTTGTAGAGTGAGAGGTAGAGACAGGTAAATATCTCAGGTATAGAGGGAGCGATAGAGACAGGTCAATATCTCAGGTGTAGAGGTAGAGACAGGTCAATATCTCAGGTGTAGAGGGAGAGGTAGAGACAGGTCAATATCTCAGGTGTAGAGGGAGAGGTAGAGACAGGTCAATATCTCAGGTGTAGAGGGAGAGGTAGAGACAGGTAAATATCTCAGGTGTAGAGGTAGAGACAGGTAAACATCTCAGGTGTAGAGGGAGAGGTAGAGACAGGTAAATATCTCAGGTGTAGAGGGAGAGGTAGAGACAGGTCAATATCTCAGGTGTAGGGGTAGAGACAGGTCAATATCTCAGGTGTAGAGGGAGAGACAGGTAAATATCTCAGGTATAGAGGGAGAGGTAGAGACAGGTCAATATCTCAGGTGTAGAGGGAGAGACAGGTCAATATCTCAGGTGTAGAGGGAGAGACAGGTAAATATCTCAGGTATAGAGGGAGAGGTAGAGACAGGTCAATATCTCAGGTGTAGAGGGAGAGGTAGAGACAGGTCAATATCTCAGGTGTAGAGGGAGATGTAGAGACAGGTAAATATCTCAGGTGTAGAGGTAGAGACAGGTCAATATCTCAGGTGTAGAGGGAGAGGTAGAGACAGGTCAATATCTCAGGTGTAGAGGGAGAGGTAGAGACAGGTCAATATCTCTGGTATAGAGGGAGAGGTAGAGACAGGTAAATATCTCAGGTGTAGAGGTAGAGACAGGTCAATATCTCAAGTGTAGAGGGAGAGGTAGAGACAGGTCAATATCTCAGGTGTAGAGTGAGAGGTAGAGACAGGTAAATATCTCAGGTATAGAGGGAGCGATAGAGACAGGTAAATATATCAGGTGTAGAGGTAGAGGTAGAGACAGGTCAATATCTCAGGTGTAGAGGGAGAGGTAGAGACAGGTCAATATCTCAGGTGTAGAGGGAGAGGTAGAGACAGGTAAATATCTCAGGTGTAGAGGTAGAGACAGGTAAACATCTCAGGTGTAGAGGGAGAGGTAGAGACAGGTAAATATCTCAGGTGTAGAGGGAGAGGTAGAGACAGGTCAATATCTCAGGTGTAGAGGGAGAGACAGGTAAATATCTCAGGTATAGAGGGAGAGGTAGAGACGGGTCAATATCTCAGGTGTAGAGGGAGAGGTAGAGACAGGTCAATATCTCAGGTGTAGAGGGAGAGGTAGAGACAGGTCAATATCTCAGGTGTAGAGGTAGAGACAGGTCAATATCTCAGGGGTAGAGGCAGAGACAGGTCAATATCTCAGGTGTAGAGGGAGAGACAGGTCAATATCTCAGGTGTAGAGGTAGAGACAGGTCAATATCTCAGGTGTAGAGGGAGAGGTAGAGACGGGTAAATATCTCAGGTGTAGAGGGAGAGACAGGTCAATATCTCAGGTGTAGAGGGAGAGGTAGAGACAGGTCAATATCTCAGGTGTAGAGGGAGAGGTAGAGACAGGTAAATATCTCAGGTGTAGAGGTAGAGACAGGTCAATATCTCAAGTGTAGAGGGAGAGGTAGAGACCGGTCAATATCTCAGGTGTAGAGTGAGAGGTAGAGACAGGTAAATATCTCAGGTATAGAGGGAGCGATAGAGACAGGTAAATATATCAGGTGTAGAGGTAGAGACAGGTCAATATCTCAGGTGTAGAGGTAGAGACAGGTCAATATCTCAGGTGTAGAGGGAGAGGTAGAGACAGGTCAATATCTCAGGTGTAGAGGGAGAGGTAGAGACAGGTCAATATCTCAGGTGTAGAGGGAGAGGGAGAGACAGGTAAATATCTCAGGTGTAGAGGTAGAGACAGGTAAACATCTCAGGTGTAGAGGGAGAGGTAGAGACAGGTAAATATCTCAGGTGTAGAGGGAGAGGTAGAGACAGGTCAATATCTCAGGTGTAGGGGTAGAGACAGGTCAATATCTCAGGTGTAGAGGGAGAGACAGGTAAATATCTCAGGTATAGAGGGAGAGGTAGAGACAGGTCAATATCTCAGGTGTAGAGGGAGAGGTAGAGACAGGTCAATATCTCAGGTGTAGAGGTAGAGACAGGTCAATATCTCAGGTGTAGAGGGAGAGACAGGTAAATATCTCAGGTATAGAGGGAGAGGTAGAGACAGGTCAATATCTCAGGTGTAGAGGGAGAGGTAGAGACAGGTAAATATCTCAGGTGTAGAGGGAGAGGTAGAGACAGGTCAATATCTCAGGTGTAGAGGGAGAGGTAGAGACAGGTAAATATCTCAGGTGTAGAGGGAGAGGTAGAGACAGGTCAATATCTCAGGTGTAGAGGGAGAGGTAGAGACAGGTCAATATCTCAGGTATAGAGGGAGAGGTAGAGACAGGTAAATATCTCAGGTGTAGAGGTAGAGACAGGTCAATATCTCAGGTGTAGAGGGAGAGGTAGAGACAGGTAAATATCTCAGGTGTAGAGGTAGAGACAGGTAAACATCTCAGGTGTAGAGGGAGAGGTAGAGACAGGTAAATATCTCAGGTGTAGAGGGAGAGGTAGAGACAGGTCAATATCTCAGGTGTAGGGGTAGAGACAGGTCAATATCTCAGGTGTAGAGGGAGAGACAGGTAAATATCTCAGGTATAGAGGGAGAGGTAGAGACAGGTCAATATCTCAGGTGTAGAGGGAGAGACAGGTCAATATCTCAGGTGTAGAGGGAGAGACAGGTAAATATCTCAGGTATAGAGGGAGAGGTAGAGACAGGTCAATATCTCAGGTGTAGAGGGAGAGGTAGAGACAGGTCAATATCTCAGGTGTAGAGGGAGATGTAGAGACAGGTAAATATCTCAGGTGTAGAGGTAGAGACAGGTCAATATCTCAGGTGTAGAGGGGGAGGTAGAGACAGGTCAATATCTCAGGTGTAGAGGGAGAGGTAGAGACAGGTCAATATCTCAGGTATAGAGGGAGAGGTAGAGACAGGTAAATATCTCAGGTGTAGAGGTAGAGACAGGTCAATATCTCAAGTGTAGAGGGAGAGGTAGAGACAGGTCAATATCTCAGGTGTAGAGTGAGAGGTAGAGACAGGTAAATATCTCAGGTATAGAGGGAGCGATAGAGACAGGTAAATATATCAGGTGTAGAGGTAGAGACAGGTCAATATCTCAGGTGTAGAGGGAGAGGTAGAGACAGGTCAATATCTCAGGTGTAGAGGGAGAGGTAGAGACAGGTCAATATCTCAGGTGTAGAGGGAGAGGTAGAGACAGGTAAATATCTCAGGTGTAGAGGTAGAGACAGGTAAACATCTCAGGTGTAGAGGGAGAGGTAGAGACAGGTAAATATCTCAGGTGTAGAGGGAGAGGTAGAGACAGGTCAATATCTCAGGTGTAGAGGGAGAGACAGGTAAATATCTCAGGTATAGAGGGAGAGGTAGAGACGGGTCAATATCTCAGGTGTAGAGGGAGAGGTAGAGACAGGTCAATATCTCAGGTGTAGAGGGAGAGGTAGAGACAGGTCAATATCTCAGGTGTAGAGGTAGAGACAGGTCAATATCTCAGGTGTAGAGGTAGAGACAGGTCAATATCTCAGGTGTAGAGGGAGAGACAGGTCAATATCTCAGGTGTAGAGGTAGAGACAGGTCAATATCTCAGGTGTAGAGGGAGAGGTAGAGACGGGTAAATATCTCAGGTGTAGAGGGAGAGACAGGTCAATATCTCAGGTGTAGAGGGAGAGGTAGAGACAGGTCAATATCTCAGGTGTAGAGGGAGAGGTAGAGACAGGTAAATATCTCAGGTGTAGAGGTAGAGACAGGTCAATATCTCAAGTGTAGAGGGAGAGGTAGAGACAGGTCAATATCTCAGGTGTAGAGTGAGAGGTAGAGACAGGTAAATATCTCAGGTATAGAGGGAGCGATAGAGACAGGTAAATATATCAGGTGTAGAGGTAGAGACAGGTCAATATCTCAGGTGTAGAGGTAGAGACAGGTAATATCTCAGGTGTAGAGGGAGAGGTAGAGACAGGTCAATATCTCAGGTGTAGAGGGAGAGGTAGAGACAGGTCAATATCTCAGGTGTAGAGGGAGAGGGAGAGACAGGTAAATATCTCAGGTGTAGAGGTAGAGACAGGTAAACATCTCAGGTGTAGAGGGAGAGGTAGAGACAGGTAAATATCTCAGGTGTAGAGGGAGAGGTAGAGACAGGTCAATATCTCAGGTGTAGGGGTAGAGACAGGTCAATATCTCAGGTGTAGAGCGAGAGACAGGTAAATATCTCAGGTATAGAGGGAGAGGTAGAGACAGGTCAATATCTCAGGTGTAGAGGGAGAGGTAGAGACAGGTCAATATCTCAGGTGTAGAGGTAGAGACAGGTCAATATCTCAGGTGTAGAGGGAGAGACAGGTAAATATCTCAGGTATAGAGGGAGAGGTAGAGACAGGTCAATATCTCAGGTGTAGAGGGAGAGGTAGAGACAGGTAAATATCTCAGGTGTAGAGGGAGAGGTAGAGACAGGTCAATATCTCAGGTGTAGAGGGAGAGGTAGAGACAGGTAAATATCTCAGGTGTAGAGGGAGAGGTAGAGACAGGTCAATATCTCAGGTGTAGAGGGAGAGGTAGAGACAGGTCAATATCTCAGGTATAGAGGGAGAGGTAGAGACAGGTAAATATCTCAGGTGTAGAGGTAGAGACAGGTCAATATCTCAGGTGTAGAGGGAGAGGTAGAGACAGGTAAATATCTCAGGTGTAGAGGTAGAGACAGGTAAACATCTCAGGTGTAGAGGGAGAGGTAGAGACAGGTAAATATCTCAGGTGTAGAGGGAGAGGTAGAGACAGGTCAATATCTCAGGTGTAGAGGTAGAGACAGGTCAATATCTCAGGTGTAGAGGGAGAGACAGGTAAATATCTCAGGTATAGAGGGAGAGGTAGAGACAGGTCAATATCTCAGGTGTAGAGGGAGAGGTAGAGACAGGTCAATATCTCAGGTGTAGAGGGAGAGGTAGAGACAGGTCAATATCTCAGGTGTAGAGGTAGAGACAGGTCAATATCTCAGGTGTAGAGGTAGAGACAGGTAAACATCTCAGGTGTAGAGGGAGAGGTAGAGACAGGTCAATATCTCAGGTGTAGAGGGAGAGGTAGAGACAGGTCAATATCTCAGGTGTAGAGGGAGAGGTAGAGACAGGTCAATATCTCAGGTGTAGAGGGAGAGGTAGAGACAGGTAAATATCTCAGGTGTAGAGGTAGAGACAGGTAAACATCTCAGGTGTAGAGGGAGAGGTAGAGACAGGTAAATATCTCAGGTGTAGAGGGAGAGGTAGAGACAGGTCAATATCTCAGGTGTAGAGGTAGAGACAGGTCAATATCTCAGGTGTAGAGGGAGAGACAGGTAAATATCTCAGGTATAGAGGGAGAGGTAGAGACAGGTCAATATCTCAGGTGTAGAGGGAGAGGTAGAGACAGGTCAATATCTCAGGTGTAGAGGGAGAGGTAGAGACAGGTCAATATCTCAGGTGTAGAGGTAGAGACAGGTCAATATCTCAGGTGTAGAGGTAGAGACAGGTAAACATCTCAGGTGTAGAGGGAGAGGTAGAGACAGGTCAATATCTCAGGTGTAGAGGGAGAGGTAGAGACAGGTCAATATCTCAGGTGTAGAGGGAGAGGTAGAGACAGGTCAATATCTCAGGTGTAGAGGTAGAGACAGGTCAATATCTCAGGTGTAGAGGGAGAGGTAGAGACGGGTAAATATCTCAGGTGTAGAGGGAGAGACAGGTCAATATCTCAGGTGTAGAGGGAGAGACAGGTCAATATCTCAGGTGTAGAGGGAGAGGTAGAGACAGGTCAATATCTCAGGTGTAGAGGGAGAGACAGGTCAATATCTCAGGTGTAGAGGTAGAGACAGGTCAATATCTCAGGTGTAGAGGGAGAGGTAGAGACGGGTAAATATCTCAGGTGTAGAGGGAGAGACAGGTCAATATCTCAGGTGTAGAGGGAGAGGTAGAGACAGGTCAATATCTCAGGTGTAGAGGGAGAGGTAGAGACAGGTAAATATCTCAGGTGTAGAGGTAGAGACAGGTCAATATCTCAAGTGTAGAGGGAGAGGTAGAGAAAGGTCAATATCTCAGGTGTAGAGTGAGAGGTAGAGACAGGTAAATATCTCAGGTATAGAGGGAGCGATAGAGACAGGTACATTTATCAGGTGTAGAGGTAGAGACAGGTCAATATCTCAGGTGTAGAGGTAGAGACAGGTCAATATCTCAGGTGTAGAGGGAGAGGTAGAGACAGGTCAATATCTCAGGTGTAGAGGGAGAGGTAGAGACAGGTCAATATCTCAGGTGTAGAGGGAGAGGTAGAGACAGGTAAATATCTCAGGTGTAGAGGTAGAGACAGGTAAACATCTCAGGTGTAGAGGGAGAGGTAGAGACAGGTAAATATCTCAGGTGTAGAGGGAGAGGTAGAGACAGGTCAATATCTCAGGTGTAGGGGTAGAGACAGGTCAATATCTCAGGTGTAGAGGGAGAGACAGGTAAATATCTCAGGTATAGAGGGAGAGGTAGAGACAGGTCAATATCTCAGGTGTAGAGGGAGAGGTAGAGACAGGTCAATATCTCAGGTGTAGAGGGAGATGTAGAGACAGGTAAATATCTCAGGTGTAGAGGTAGAGACAGGTCAATATCTCAGGTGTAGAGGGAGATGTAGAGACAGGTCAATATCTCAGGTGTAGAGGGAGAGGTAGAGACAGGTCAATATCTCAGGTATAGAGGGAGAGGTAGAGACAGGTAAATATCTCAGGTGTAGAGGTAGAGACAGGTCAATATCTCAAGTGTAGAGGGAGAGGTAGAGACAGGTCAATATCTCAGGTGTAGAGTGAGAGGTAGAGACAGGTAAATATCTCAGGTATAGAGGCAGCGATAGAGACAGGTAAATGTATCAGGTGTAGAGGTAGAGACAGGTCAATATCTCAGGTGTAGAGGGAGAGACAGGTAAATATCTCAGGTATAGAGGGAGAGGTAGAGAGAGGTCAATATCTCAGGTGTAGAGGGAGAGGTAGAGACAGGTAAATATCTCAGGTGTAGAGGTAGAGACAGGTAAACATCTCAGGTGTAGAGGGAGAGGTAGAGACAGGTAAATATCTCAGGTGTAGAGGGAGAGGTAGAGACAGGTCAATATCTCAGGTGTAGAGGTAGAGACAGGTCAATATCTCAGGTGTAGAGGGAGAGACAGGTAAATATATCAGGTATAGAGGGAGAGGTAGAGACAGGTCAATATCTCAGGTGTAGAGGGAGAGGTAGAGACAGGTCAATATCTCAGGTGTAGAGGGAGAGGTAGAGACAGGTCAATATCTCAGGTGTAGAGGTAGAGACAGGTCAATATCTCAGGTGTAGAGGGAGAGGTAGAGACAGGTAAATATCTCAGGTGTAGAGGTAGAGACAGGTAAACATCTCAGGTGTAGAGGGAGAGGTAGAGACAGGTCAATATCTCAGGTGTAGAGGGAGAGGTAGAGACAGGTCAATATCTCAGGTGTAGAGGGAGAGGTAGAGACAGGTCAATATCTCAGGTGTAGAGGTAGAGACAGGTCAATATCTCAGGTGTAGAGGGAGAGACAGGTCAATATCTCAGGTGTAGAGGTAGAGACAGGTCAATATCTCAGGTGTAGAGGGAGAGGTAGAGACGGGTAAATATCTCAGGTGTAGAGGGAGAGACAGGTCAATATCTCAGGTGTAGAGGGAGAGACAGGTAAATATCTCAGGTATAGAGGGAGAGGTAGAGACAGGTCAATATCTCAGGTGTAGAGGGAGAGGTAGAGACAGGTCAATATCTCAGGTGTAGAGGGAGAGGTAGAGACAGGTAAATATCTCAGGTGTAGAGGGAGAGGTAGAGACAGGTCAATATCTCAGGTGTAGAGGGAGAGACAGGTAAATATCTCAGGTATAGAGGTAGAGGTAGAGACAGGTCAATATCTCAGGTGTAGAGGGAGAGGTAGAGACAGGTCAATATCTCAGGTGTAGAGGGAGATGTAGAGACAGGTAAATATCTCAGGTGAAGAGTTAGAGACAGGTCAATATCTCAGGTGTAGAGGGAGAGGTAGAGACAGGTCAATATCTCAGGTGTAGAGGGAGAGGTAGAGACAGGTCAATATCTCAGGTGTAGAGGGAGAGGTAGAGACAGGTAAATATCTCAGGTGTAGAGGGAGAGGTAGAGACAGGTCAATATCTCAGGTGTAGAGTTAGAGACAGGTCAATATCTCAGGTCTAGAGGGAGAGGTAGAGACAGGTCAATATCTCAGGTGTAGAGGGAGAGACAGGTAAATATCTCAGGTATAGAGGGAGAGGTAGAGACAGGTCAATATCTCAGGTGTAGAGGGAGAGGTAGAGACAGGTAAATATCTCAGGTGTAGAGTTAGAGACAGGTCAATATCTCAGGTCTAGAGGGAGAGGTAGAGACAGGTCAATATCTCAGGTGTAGAGGGAGAGGTAGAGACAGGTCAATATCTCAGGTGTAGAGGGAGAGGTAGAGACAGGTAAATATCTCAGGTGTAGAGGTAGAGACAGGTCAATATCTCAAGTGTAGAGGGAGAGGTAGAGACAGGTCAATATCTCAGGTGTAGAGTGAGAGGTAGAGACAGGTAAATATCTCAGGTATAGAGGGAGCGATAGAGACAGGTAAATATATCAGGTGTAGAGGTAGAGACAGGTCAATATCTCAGGTGTAGAGGTAGAGACAGGTCAATATCTCAGGTGTAGAGGGAGAGGTAGAGACAGGTCAATATCTCAGGTGTAGAGGGAGAGGTAGAGACAGGTCAATATCTCAGGTGTAGAGGGAGAGGTAGAGACAGGTAAATATCTCAGGTGTAGAGGTAGAGACAGGTAAACATCTCAGGTGTAGAGGGAGAGGTAGAGACAGGTAAATATCTCAGGTGTAGAGGGAGAGGTAGAGACAGGTCAAAATCTCAGGTGTAGAGGTAGAGACAGGTCAATATCTCAGGTGTAGAGGTAGAGACAGGTCAATATCTCAGGTGTGGAGGGAGAGCTAGAGAAAGGTCAATATATCAGGTGTAGAGGTAGAGACAGGTAAATATCTCAGGTGTAGAGCTAGAGACAGGTCAATATCTCAGGTGTAGAGGGAGAGGTAGAGACAGGTCAATATCTCAGGTGTAGAGGGAGAGGTAGAGACAGGTCAATATCTCAGGTGTAGAGGGAGAGGTAGAGACAGGTAAATATCTCAGGTGTAGAGGGAGAGGTAGAGACAGGTCAATATCTCAGGTGTAGAGGGAGAGACAGGTCAATATCTCAGGTGTAGAGGGAGAGACAGGTAAATATCTCAGGTATAGAGGGAGAGGTAGAGACAGGTCAATATCTCAGGTGTAGAGGGAGAGGTAGAGACAGGTCAATATCTCAGGTGTAGAGGGAGATGTAGAGACAGGTAAATATCTCAGGTGTAGAGTTAGAGACAGGTCAATATCTCAGGTGTAGAGGGAGAGGTAGAGACAGGTCAATATCTCAGGTGTAGAGGGAGATGTAGAGACAGGTAAATATCTCAGGTGTAGAGTTAGAGACAGGTCAATATCTCAGGTGTAGAGGGAGAGGTAGAGACAGGTCAATATCTCAGGTGTAGAGTGAGAGGTAGAGACAGGTAAATATCTCAGGTATAGAGGGAGAGATAGAGACAGGTAAATATAATAGGTGTAGAGGTAGAGACAGGTAAATATCTCAGGTATAGAGGGAGAGGTAGAGACGGGTCAATATCTCAGGTGTAGAGGGAGAGGTAGAGACAGGTCAATATCTCAGGTGTAGAGGGAGAGGTAGAGACAGGTCAATATCTCAGGTGTAGAGGTAGAGACAGGTCAATATCTCAGGTGTAGAGGTAGAGACAGGTCAATATCTCAGGTGTAGAGGGAGAGACAGGTCAATATCTCAGGTGTAGAGGTAGAGACAGGTCAATATCTCAGGTGTAGAGGGAGAGGTAGAGACGGGTAAATATCTCAGGTGTAGAGGGAGAGACAGGTCAATATCTCAGGTGTAGAGGGAGAGGTAGAGACAGGTCAATATCTCAGGTGTAGAGGGAGAGGTAGAGACAGGTAAATATCTCAGGTGTAGAGGTAGAGACAGGTCAATATCTCAAGTGTAGAGGGAGAGGTAGAGACAGGTCAATATCTCAGGTGTAGAGTGAGAGGTAGAGACAGGTAAATATCTCAGGTATAGAGGGAGCGATAGAGACAGGTAAATATATCAGGTGTAGAGGTAGAGACAGGTCAATATCTCAGGTGTAGAGGTAGAGACAGGTCAATATCTCAGGTGTAGAGGGAGAGGTAGAGACAGGTCAATATCTCAGGTGTAGAGGGAGAGGTAGAGACAGGTCAATATCTCAGGTGTAGAGGGAGAGGGAGAGACAGGTAAATATCTCAGGTGTAGAGGTAGAGACAGGTAAACATCTCAGGTGTAGAGGGAGAGGTAGAGACAGGTAAATATCTCAGGTGTAGAGGGAGAGGTAGAGACAGGTCAATATCTCAGGTGTAGGGGTAGAGACAGGTCAATATCTCAGGTGTAGAGGGAGAGACAGGTAAATATCTCAGGTATAGAGGGAGAGGTAGAGACAGGTCAATATCTCAGGTGTAGAGGGAGAGGTAGAGACAGGTCAATATCTCAGGTGTAGAGGTAGAGACAGGTCAATATCTCAGGTGTAGAGGGAGAGACAGGTAAATATCTCAGGTATAGAGGGAGAGGTAGAGACAGGTCAATATCTCAGGTGTAGAGGGAGAGGTAGAGACAGGTAAATATCTCAGGTGTAGAGGGAGAGGTAGAGACAGGTCAATATCTCAGGTGTAGAGGGAGAGGTAGAGACAGGTAAATATCTCAGGTGTAGAGGGAGAGGTAGAGACAGGTCAATATCTCAGGTGTAGAGGGAGAGGTAGAGACAGGTCAATATCTCAGGTATAGAGGGAGAGGTAGAGACAGGTAAATATCTCAGGTGTAGAGGTAGAGACAGGTCAATATCTCAGGTGTAGAGGGAGAGGTAGAGACAGGTAAATATCTCAGGTGTAGAGGTAGAGACAGGTAAACATCTCAGGTGTAGAGGGAGAGGTAGAGACAGGTAAATATCTCAGGTGTAGAGGGAGAGGTAGAGACAGGTCAATATCTCAGGTGTAGAGGTAGAGACAGGTCAATATCTCAGGTGTAGAGGGAGAGACAGGTAAATATCTCAGGTATAGAGGGAGAGGTAGAGACAGGTCAATATCTCAGGTGTAGAGGGAGAGGTAGAGACAGGTCAATATCTCAGGTGTAGAGGGAGAGGTAGAGACAGGTCAATATCTCAGGTGTAGAGGTAGAGACAGGTCAATATCTCAGGTGTAGAGGTAGAGACAGGTAAACATCTCAGGTGTAGAGGGAGAGGTAGAGACAGGTCAATATCTCAGGTGTAGAGGGAGAGGTAGAGACAGGTCAATATCTCAGGTGTAGAGGGAGAGGTAGAGACAGGTCAATATCTCAGGTGTAGAGGGAGAGGTAGAGACAGGTAAATATCTCAGGTGTAGAGGTAGAGACAGGTAAACATCTCAGGTGTAGAGGGAGAGGTAGAGACAGGTAAATATCTCAGGTGTAGAGGGAGAGGTAGAGACAGGTCAATATCTCAGGTGTAGAGGTAGAGACAGGTCAATATCTCAGGTGTAGAGGGAGAGACAGGTAAATATCTCAGGTATAGAGGGAGAGGTAGAGACAGGTCAATATCTCAGGTGTAGAGGGAGAGGTAGAGACAGGTCAATATCTCAGGTGTAGAGGGAGAGGTAGAGACAGGTCAATATCTCAGGTGTAGAGGTAGAGACAGGTCAATATCTCAGGTGTAGAGGTAGAGACAGGTAAACATCTCAGGTGTAGAGGGAGAGGTAGAGACAGGTCAATATCTCAGGTGTAGAGGGAGAGGTAGAGACAGGTCAATATCTCAGGTGTAGAGGGAGAGGTAGAGACAGGTCAATATCTCAGGTGTAGAGGTAGAGACAGGTCAATATCTCAGGTGTAGAGGGAGAGGTAGAGACGGGTAAATATCTCAGGTGTAGAGGGAGAGACAGGTCAATATCTCAGGTGTAGAGGGAGAGACAGGTCAATATCTCAGGTGTAGAGGGAGAGGTAGAGACAGGTCAATATCTCAGGTGTAGAGGGAGAGACAGGTCAATATCTCAGGTGTAGAGGTAGAGACAGGTCAATATCTCAGGTGTAGAGGGAGAGGTAGAGACGGGTAAATATCTCAGGTGTAGAGGGAGAGACAGGTCAATATCTCAGGTGTAGAGGGAGAGGTAGAGACAGGTCAATATCTCAGGTGTAGAGGGAGAGGTAGAGACAGGTAAATATCTCAGGTGTAGAGGTAGAGACAGGTCAATATCTCAAGTGTAGAGGGAGAGGTAGAGAAAGGTCAATATCTCAGGTGTAGAGTGAGAGGTAGAGACAGGTAAATATCTCAGGTATAGAGGGAGCGATAGAGACAGGTAAATTTATCAGGTGTAGAGGTAGAGACAGGTCAATATCTCAGGTGTAGAGGTAGAGACAGGTCAATATCTCAGGTGTAGAGGGAGAGGTAGAGACAGGTCAATATCTCAGGTGTAGAGGGAGAGGTAGAGACAGGTCAATATCTCAGGTGTAGAGGGAGAGGTAGAGACAGGTAAATATCTCAGGTGTAGAGGTAGAGACAGGTAAACATCTCAGGTGTAGAGGGAGAGGTAGAGACAGGTAAATATCTCAGGTGTAGAGGGAGAGGTAGAGACAGGTCAATATCTCAGGTGTAGGGGTAGAGACAGGTCAATATCTCAGGTGTAGAGGGAGAGACAGGTAAATATCTCAGGTATAGAGGGAGAGGTAGAGACAGGTCAATATCTCAGGTGTAGAGGGAGAGGTAGAGACAGGTCAATATCTCAGGTGTAGAGGGAGATGTAGAGACAGGTAAATATCTCAGGTGTAGAGGTAGAGACAGGTCAATATCTCAGGTGTAGAGGGAGATGTAGAGACAGGTCAATATCTCAGGTGTAGAGGGAGAGGTAGAGACAGGTCAATATCTCAGGTATAGAGGGAGAGGTAGAGACAGGTAAATATCTCAGGTGTAGAGGTAGAGACAGGTCAATATCTCAAGTGTAGAGGGAGAGGTAGAGACAGGTCAATATCTCAGGTGTAGAGTGAGAGGTAGAGACAGGTAAATATCTCAGGTATAGAGGCAGCGATAGAGACAGGTAAATGTATCAGGTGTAGAGGTAGAGACAGGTCAATATCTCAGGTGTAGAGGGAGAGACAGGTAAATATCTCAGGTATAGAGGGAGAGGTAGAGACAGGTCAATATCTCAGGTGTAGAGGGAGAGGTAGAGACAGGTAAATATCTCAGGTGTAGAGGTAGAGACAGGTAAACATCTCAGGTGTAGAGGGAGAGGTAGAGACAGGTAAATATCTCAGGTGTAGAGGGAGAGGTAGAGACAGGTCAATATCTCAGGTGTAGAGGTAGAGACAGGTCAATATCTCAGGTGTAGAGGGAGAGACAGGTAAATATATCAGGTATAGAGGGAGAGGTAGAGACAGGTCAATATCTCAGGTGTAGAGGGAGAGGTAGAGACAGGTCAATATCTCAGGTGTAGAGGGAGAGGTAGAGACAGGTCAATATCTCAGGTGTAGAGGTAGAGACAGGTCAATATCTCAGGTGTAGAGGGAGAGGTAGAGACAGGTAAATATCTCAGGTGTAGAGGTAGAGACAGGTAAACATCTCAGGTGTAGAGGGAGAGGTAGAGACAGGTCAATATCTCAGGTGTAGAGGGAGAGGTAGAGACAGGTCAATATCTCAGGTGTAGAGGGAGAGGTAGAGACAGGTCAATATCTCAGGTGTAGAGGTAGAGACAGGTCAATATCTCAGGTGTAGAGGGAGAGACAGGTCAATATCTCAGGTGTAGAGGTAGAGACAGGTCAATATCTCAGGTGTAGAGGGAGAGGTAGAGACGGGTAAATATCTCAGGTGTAGAGGGAGAGACAGGTCAATATCTCAGGTGTAGAGGGAGAGACAGGTAAATATCTCAGGTATAGAGGGAGAGGTAGAGACAGGTCAATATCTCAGGTGTAGAGGGAGAGGTAGAGACAGGTCAATATCTCAGGTGTAGAGGGAGAGGTAGAGACAGGTAAATATCTCAGGTGTAGAGGGAGAGGTAGAGACAGGTCAATATCTCAGGTGTAGAGGGAGAGACAGGTAAATATCTCAGGTATAGAGGTAGAGGTAGAGACAGGTCAATATCTCAGGTGTAGAGGGAGAGGTAGAGACAGGTCAATATCTCAGGTGTAGAGGGAGATGTAGAGACAGGTAAATATCTCAGGTGAAGAGTTAGAGACAGGTCAATATCTCAGGTGTAGAGGGAGAGGTAGAGACAGGTCAATATCTCAGGTGTAGAGGGAGAGGTAGAGACAGGTCAATATCTCAGGTGTAGAGGGAGAGGTAGAGACAGGTAAATATCTCAGGTGTAGAGGGAGAGGTAGAGACAGGTCAATATCTCAGGTGTAGAGTTAGAGACAGGTCAATATCTCAGGTCTAGAGGGAGAGGTAGAGACAGGTCAATATCTCAGGTGTAGAGGGAGAGACAGGTAAATATCTCAGGTATAGAGGGAGAGGTAGAGACAGGTCAATATCTCAGGTGTAGAGGGAGAGGTAGAGACAGGTAAATATCTCAGGTGTAGAGTTAGAGACAGGTCAATATCTCAGGTCTAGAGGGAGAGGTAGAGACAGGTCAATATCTCAGGTGTAGAGGGAGAGGTAGAGACAGGTCAATATCTCAGGTGTAGAGGGAGAGGTAGAGACAGGTAAATATCTCAGGTGTAGAGGTAGAGACAGGTCAATATCTCAAGTGTAGAGGGAGAGGTAGAGACAGGTCAATATCTCAGGTGTAGAGTGAGAGGTAGAGACAGGTAAATATCTCAGGTATAGAGGGAGCGATAGAGACAGGTAAATATATCAGGTGTAGAGGTAGAGACAGGTCAATATCTCAGGTGTAGAGATAGAGACAGGTCAATATCTCAGGTGTAGAGGGAGAGGTAGAGACAGGTCAATATCTCAGGTGTAGAGGGAGAGGTAGAGACAGGTCAATATCTCAGGTGTAGAGGGAGAGGTAGAGACAGGTAAATATCTCAGGTGTAGAGGTAGAGACAGGTAAACATCTCAGGTGTAGAGGGAGAGGTAGAGACAGGTAAATATCTCAGGTGTAGAGGGAGAGGTAGAGACAGGTCAAAATCTCAGGTGTAGAGGTAGAGACAGGTCAATATCTCAGGTGTAGAGGTAGAGACAGGTCAATATCTCAGGTGTGGAGGGAGAGCTAGAGAAAGGTCAATATATCAGGTGTAGAGGTAGAGACAGGTAAATATCTCAGGTGTAGAGCTAGAGACAGGTCAATATCTCAGGTGTAGAGGGAGAGGTAGAGACAGGTCAATATCTCAGGTGTAGAGGGAGAGGTAGAGACAGGTCAATATCTCAGGTGTAGAGGGAGAGGTAGAGACAGGTAAATATCTCAGGTGTAGAGGGAGAGGTAGAGACAGGTCAATATCTCAGGTGTAGAGGGAGAGACAGGTCAATATCTCAGGTGTAGAGGGAGAGACAGGTAAATATCTCAGGTATAGAGGGAGAGGTAGAGACAGGTCAATATCTCAGGTGTAGAGGGAGAGGTAGAGACAGGTCAATATCTCAGGTGTAGAGGGAGATGTAGAGACAGGTAAATATCTCAGGTGTAGAGTTAGAGACAGGTCAATATCTCAGGTGTAGAGGGAGAGGTAGAGACAGGTCAATATCTCAGGTGTAGAGGGAGATGTAGAGACAGGTAAATATCTCAGGTGTAGAGTTAGAGACAGGTCAATATCTCAGGTGTAGAGGGAGAGGTAGAGACAGGTCAATATCTCAGGTGTAGAGTGAGAGGTAGAGACAGGTAAATATCTCAGGTATAGAGGGAGAGATAGAGACAGGTAAATATAATAGGTGTAGAGGTAGAGACAGGTCAATATCTCAGGTGTAGAGGTAGAGACAGGTCAATATCTCAGGTGTAGAGGGAGAGGTAGAGACAGGTAAATATCTCAGGTGTAGAGGGAGAGGTAGAGACAGGTCAATATCTCAGGTGTAGAGGTAGAGACAGGTCAATATCTCAGGTGTAGAGGGAGAGACAGGTCAATATCTCAGGTATAGAGGGAGAGGTAGAGACAGGTCAATATCTCAGGTGTAGAGGGAGAGGTAGAGACAGGTCAATATCTCAGGTGTAGAGGGAGATGTAGAGACAGGTAAATATCTCAGGTGTAGAGTTAGAGACAGGTCAATATCTCAGGTGTAGAGGGAGAGGTAGAGACAGGTCAATATCTCAGGTGTAGAGGGAGAGGTAGAGACAGGTAAATATCTCAGGTGTAGAGGTAGAGACAGGTCAATATCTCAAGTGTAGAGGGAGAGGTAGAGACAGGTCAATATCTCAGGTGTAGAGTGAGAGGTAGAGACAGGTAAATATCTCAGGTAAAGAGGGAGAGATAGAGAAAGGTAAATATATCAGGTGTAGAGGTAGAGACAGGTCAATATCTCAGGTGTAGAGGTAGAGACAGGTCAATATCTCAGGTGTAGAGGGAGAGGTAGAGACAGGTCAATATCTCAGGTGTAGAGGGAGAGGTAGAGACAGGTAAATATCTCAGGTGTAGAGATAGAGACAGGTAAACATCTCAGGTGTAGAGGGAAAGGTAGAGACAGGTAAATATCTCAGGTGTAGAGGGAGAGGTAGAGACAGGTCAATATCTCAGGTGTAGAGGTAGAGACAGGTCAATATCTCAGGTGTAGAGGTAGAGACAGGTCAATATCTCAGGTGTGGAGGGAGAGCTAGAGACAGGTCAATATATCAGGTGTAGATGTAGAGACAGATAAATATCTCAGGTGTAGAGCTAGAGACAGGTCAATATCTCAGGTGTAGAGGTAGAGACAGGTCAATATCTCAGGTGTAGAGGGAGAGGTAGAGACAGGTCAATATCTCAGGTGTAGAGGTAGAGACAGGTAAATATCTCAGGTGTAGAGGTAGAGACAGGTAAATATCTCAGGTGTAGAGGGAGAGGTAGAGACAGGTCAATATCTCAGGTGTAGAGGGAGAGGTAGAGACAGATCAATATCTCAGGTGTAGAGGGAGATGTAGAGAGGTAAATATCTCAGGTGTAGAGTTAGAGACAGGTCAATATCTCAGGTGTAGAGGGAGAGGTAGAGACAGGTCAATATCTCAGGTGTAGAGTGAGAGGTAGAGACAGGTAAATATCTCAGGTATAGAGGGAGAGATAGAGACAGGTAAATACATCAGGTGTAGAGGTAGAGACAGGTCAATATCTCAGGTGTAGAGGTAGAGACAGGTCAATATCTCAGGTGTAGAGGGAGAGGTAGAGACAGGTAAATATCTCAGGTGTAGAGGGAGAGGTAGAGACAGGTCAATATCTCAGGTGTAGAGGTAGAGACAGGTCAATATCTCAGGTGTAGAGGGAGAGACAGGTAAATATCTCAGGTGTAGAGGGAGAGGTAGAGACAGGTCAATATCTCAGGTGTAGAGGGAGAGGTAGAGACAGGTAAATATCTCAGGTGTAGAGGTAGAGACAGGTCAATATCTCAGGTGTAGAGGGAAAGGTAGAGACAGGTAAATATCTCAGGTGTAGAGGTAGAGACAGGTAAACATCTCAGGTGTAGAGGGAAAGGTAGAGACAGGTAAATATCTCAGGTGTAGAGGGAGAGGTAGAGACAGGTAAATATCTCAGGTGTAGAGATAGAGACAGGTAAACATCTCAGGTGTAGAGGGAAAGGTAGAGACAGGTAAATATCTCAGGTGTAGAGGGAGAGGTAGAGACAGGTCAATATCTCAGGTGTAGAGGTAGAGACAGGTCAATATCTCAGGTGTAGAGGTAGAGACAGGTCAATATCTCAGGTGTGGAGGGAGAGGTAGAGACAGGTCAATATCTCAGGTGTAGAGTGAGAGGTAGAGACAGGTAAATATCTCAGGTATAGAGGGAGAGATAGAGACAGGTAAATATAATAGGTGTAGAGGTAGAGACAGGTCAATATCTCAGGTGTAGAGGTAGAGACAGGTCAATATCTCAGGTGTAGAGGGAGAGGTAGAGACAGGTAAATATCTCAGGTGTAGAGGGAGAGGTAGAGACAGGTCAATATCTCAGGTGTAGAGGTAGAGACAGGTCAATATCTCAGGTGTAGAGGGAGAGACAGGTCAATATCTCAGGTATAGAGGGAGAGGTAGAGACAGGTCAATATCTCAGGTGTAGAGGGAGAGGTAGAGACAGGTCAATATCTCAGGTGTAGAGGGAGATGTAGAGACAGGTAAATATCTCAGGTGTAGAGTTAGAGACAGGTCAATATCTCAGGTGTAGAGGGAGAGGTAGAGACAGGTCAATATCTCAGGTGTAGAGGGAGAGGTAGAGACAGGTAAATATCTCAGGTGTAGAGGTAGAGACAGGTCAATATCTCAAGTGTAGAGGGAGAGGTAGAGACAGGTCAATATCTCAGGTGTAGAGTGAGAGGTAGAGACAGGTAAATATCTCAGGTAAAGAGGGAGAGATAGAGAAAGGTAAATATATCAGGTGTAGAGGTAGAGACAGGTCAATATCTCAGGTGTAGAGGTAGAGACAGGTCAATATCTCAGGTGTAGAGGGAGAGGTAGAGACAGGTCAATATCTCAGGTGTAGAGGGAGAGGTAGAGACAGGTAAATATCTCAGGTGTAGAGATAGAGACAGGTAAACATCTCAGGTGTAGAGGGAAAGGTAGAGACAGGTAAATATCTCAGGTGTAGAGGGAGAGGTAGAGACAGGTCAATATCTCAGGTGTAGAGGTAGAGACAGGTCAATATCTCAGGTGTAGAGGTAGAGACAGGTCAATATCTCAGGTGTGGAGGGAGAGCTAGAGACAGGTCAATATATCAGGTGTAGATGTAGAGACAGATAAATATCTCAGGTGTAGAGCTAGAGACAGGTCAATATCTCAGGTGTAGAGGTAGAGACAGGTCAATATCTCAGGTGTAGAGGGAGAGGTAGAGACAGGTCAATATCTCAGGTGTAGAGGTAGAGACAGGTAAATATCTCAGGTGTAGAGGTAGAGACAGGTAAATATCTCAGGTGTAGAGGGAGAGGTAGAGACAGGTCAATATCTCAGGTGTAGAGGGAGAGGTAGAGACAGATCAATATCTCAGGTGTAGAGGGAGATGTAGAGAGGTAAATATCTCAGGTGTAGAGTTAGAGACAGGTCAATATCTCAGGTGTAGAGGGAGAGGTAGAGACAGGTCAATATCTCAGGTGTAGAGTGAGAGGTAGAGACAGGTAAATATCTCAGGTATAGAGGGAGAGATAGAGACAGGTAAATACATCAGGTGTAGAGGTAGAGACAGGTCAATATCTCAGGTGTAGAGGTAGAGACAGGTCAATATCTCAGGTGTAGAGGGAGAGGTAGAGACAGGTAAATATCTCAGGTGTAGAGGGAGAGGTAGAGACAGGTCAATATCTCAGGTGTAGAGGTAGAGACAGGTCAATATCTCAGGTGTAGAGGGAGAGACAGGTAAATATCTCAGGTGTAGAGGGAGAGGTAGAGACAGGTCAATATCTCAGGTGTAGAGGGAGAGGTAGAGACAGGTAAATATCTCAGGTGTAGAGGTAGAGACAGGTCAATATCTCAGGTGTAGAGGGAAAGGTAGAGACAGGTAAATATCTCAGGTGTAGAGGTAGAGACAGGTAAACATCTCAGGTGTAGAGGGAAAGGTAGAGACAGGTAAATATCTCAGGTGTAGAGGGAGAGGTAGAGACAGGTAAATATCTCAGGTGTAGAGATAGAGACAGGTAAACATCTCAGGTGTAGAGGGAAAGGTAGAGACAGGTAAATATCTCAGGTGTAGAGGGAGAGGTAGAGACAGGTCAATATCTCAGGTGTAGAGGTAGAGACAGGTCAATATCTCAGGTGTAGAGGTAGAGACAGGTCAATATCTCAGGTGTGGAGGGAGAGCTAGAGACAGGTCAATATATCAGGTGTAGATGTAGAGACAGATAAATATCTCAGGTGTAGAGCTAGAGACAGGTCGATATCTCAGGTGTAGAGGTAGAGACAGGTCAATATCTCAGGTGTAGAGGGAGAGGTAGAGACAGGTCAATATCTCAGGTGTAGAGGTAGAGACAGGTAAATATCTCAGGTGTAGAGGTAGAGACAGGTAAATATCTCAGGTGTAGAGGGAGAGGTAGAGACAGGTCAATATCTCAGGTGTAGAGGGAGATGTAGAGACAGGTAAATATCTCAGGTGTAGAGTTAGAGACAGGTCAATATCTCAGGTATAGAGGGAGAGGTAGAGACAGGTCAATATCTCAGGTGTAGAGGGAGAGGTAGAGACAGGTCAATATCTCAGGTGTAGAGGGAGAGGTAGAGACAGGTAAATATCTCAGGTGTAGAGGTAGAGACAGGTCAATATCTCAAGTGTAGAGGGAGAGGTAGAGACAGGTCAATATCTCAGGTGTAGAGTGAGAGGTAGAGACAGGTAAATATCTCAGGTATAGAGGGAGAGATAGAGACAGGTAAATATATCAGGTGTAGAGGTAGAGACAGGTCAATATCTAAGGTGTAGAGGTAGAGACAGATAAATATATCAGGTGTAGAGGGAGAGGTAGAGACAGGTCAATATCTCAGGTGTAGAGGTAGAGACAGGTAAATATCTCAGGTGTAGAGGTAGAGACAGGTAAATATCTCAGGTGTAGAGGGAGAGACAGGTAAATATCTCAGGTATAGAGGGAGAGGTAGAGACAGGTAAATATCTCAGGTGTAGAGGGAGAGGTAGAGACAGGTCAATATCTCAGGTGTAGAGGTAGAGACAGGTAAATATATCAGGTGTAGAGGGAGAGGTAGAGACAGGTCAATATCTCAGGTGTAGAGGTAGAGACAGGTCAATATCTCAGGTGTAGAGGGAGAGACAGGGAAATATCTCAGGTATAGAGGGAGAGGTAGAGACAGGTCAATATCTCAGGTGTAGAGGGAGAGGTAGAGATAGGTCAATATCTCAGGTGTAGAGGTAGAGACAGGTAAATATCTCAGGTGTAGAGGGAGAGGTAGAGACAGGTAAATATCTCAGGTGTAGAGGTAGAGACAGGTAAATATCTCAGGTATAGAGGGAGAAGTAGAGACAGGTCAATATCTCAGGTGTAAAGGGAGAGGTAGAGACAGGTCAATATCTCAGGTGTAGAGGTAGAGACAGGTCAATATCTCAGGTGTAGAGGGAGAGACAGGTAAATATCTCAGGTATAGAGGGAGAGGTAGAGACAGGTCAATATCTCAGGTGTAGAGGGAGAGGTAGAGACAGGTCAATATCTCAGGTGTAGAGGGAGATGTATAGACAGGTAAATATCTCAGGTGTAGAGTTAGAGACAGGTCAATATCTCAGGTGTAGAGGGAGAGGTAGAGACAGGTCAATATCTCAGGTGTAGAGGGAGAGGTAGAGACAGGTCAATATCTCAGGTGTAGAGGTAGAGACAGGTCAATATCTCAAGTGTAGAGGGAGAGGTAGAGACAGGTCAATATCTCAGGTGTAGAGTGAGAGGTAGAGACAGGTAAATATCTCAGGTATAGAGTGAGAGATAGAGACAGGTAAATATATCAGGTGTAGAGGTAGAGACAGGTCAATATCTCAGGTGTAGAGGTAGAGACAGGTCAATATCTCAGGTGTAGAGGGAGAGGTAGAGACAGGTAAATATCTCAGGTATAGAGGGAGAGATAGAGACAGGTAAATATATCAGGTGTAGAGGTAGAGACAGGTCAATATCTCAGGTGTAGAGGTAGAGACAGGTCAATATCTCAGGTGTAGAGGGAGAGGTAGAGACAGGTCAATATCTCAGGTGTAGAGGGAGAGGTAGAGACAGGTCAATATCTCAGGTGTAGAGGGAGAGGTAGAGACAGGTAAATATCTCAGGTGTAGAGGTAGAGACAGGTAATCATCTCAGGTGTAGAGGGAGAGGTAGAGACAGGTAAATATCTCAGGTGTAGAGGGAGAGGTAGAGACAGGTCAATATCTCAGGTGTAGAGGTAGAGACAGGTCAATATCTCAGGTGTAGAGGTAGAGACAGGTCAATATCTCAGGTGTAGAGGGAGAGGTAGAGACAGGTCAATATCTCAGGTGTAGAGGTAGAGACAGGTCAATATCTCAGGTGTAGAGGGAGAGGTAGAGACAGGTAAATATCTCAGGTGTAGAGGTAGAGACAGGTAAATATCTCAGGTGTAGAGGGAGAGACAGGTAAATATCTCAGGTATAGAGGGAGAGATAGAGACAGGTCAATATGTCAGGTGTAGAGGGAGAGGTAGAGACAGGTCAATATCTCAGGTGTAGAGGTAGAGACAGGTAAATATATCAGGTGTAGAGGGAGAGGTAGAGACAGGTCAATATCTCAGGTGTAGAGGTAGAGACAGGTCAATATCTCAGGTGTAGAGGGAGAGACAGGTAAATATCTCAGGTATAGAGGGAGAGGTAGAGACAGGTCAATATCTCAGGTGTAGAGGTAGAGACAGGTAAATATCTCAGGTGTAGAGGGAGAGGTAGAGACAGGTAAATATCTCAGGTGTAGAGGTAGAGACACGTAAATATCTCAGGTATAGAGGGAGAAGTAGAGACAGGTCAATATCTCAGGTGTAGAGGGAGAGGTAGAGACAGGTCAATATCTCAGGTGTAGAGGTAGAGACAGGTCAATATCTCAGGTGTAGAGGGAGAGGTAGAGACAGGTCAATATCTCAGGTGTAGAGGTAGAGACAGGTAATATCTCAGGTGTAGAGGTAGAGACAGGTAAATATCTCAGGTGTAGAGGGAGAGACAGGTAAATATCTCAGGTATAGAGGGAGAGGTAGAGACAGGTAAATATATCAGGTGAAGAGGGAGAGGTAGAGACAGCTCAATAGCTCAGGTGTAGAGGGAGAGGTAGAGACATGTCAATATCTCAGGTGTAGAGTGAGAGGTAGAGACAGGTAAATATCTCAGGTATAGAGGGAGAGATAGAGACAGGTAAATATAATAGGTGTAGAGGTAGAGACAGGTCAATATCTCAGGTGTAGAGGTAGAGACAGGTCAATATCTCAGGTGTAGAGGGAGAGGTAGAGACAGGTAAATATCTCAGGTGTAGAGGGAGAGGTAGAGACAGGTCAATATCTCAGGTGTAGAGGTAGAGACAGGTCAATATCTCAGGTGTAGAGGGAGAGACAGGTCAATATCTCAGGTATAGAGGGAGAGGTAGAGACAGGTCAATATCTCAGGTGTAGAGGGAGAGGTAGAGACAGGTCAATATCTCAGGTGTAGAGGGAGATGTAGAGACAGGTAAATATCTCAGGTGTAGAGTTAGAGACAGGTCAATATCTCAGGTGTAGAGGGAGAGGTAGAGACAGGTCAATATCTCAGGTGTAGAGGGAGAGGTAGAGACAGGTAAATATCTCAGGTGTAGAGGTAGAGACAGGTCAATATCTCAAGTGTAGAGGGAGAGGTAGAGACAGGTCAATATCTCAGGTGTAGAGTGAGAGGTAGAGACAGGTAAATATCTCAGGTAAAGAGGGAGAGATAGAGAAAGGTAAATATATCAGGTGTAGAGGTAGAGACAGGTCAATATCTCAGGTGTAGAGGTAGAGACAGGTCAATATCTCAGGTGTAGAGGGAGAGGTAGAGACAGGTCAATATCTCAGGTGTAGAGGGAGAGGTAGAGACAGGTAAATATCTCAGGTGTAGAGATAGAGACAGGTAAACATCTCAGGTGTAGAGGGAAAGGTAGAGACAGGTAAATATCTCAGGTGTAGAGGGAGAGGTAGAGACAGGTCAATATCTCAGGTGTAGAGGTAGAGACAGGTCAATATCTCAGGTGTAGAGGTAGAGACAGGTCAATATCTCAGGTGTGGAGGGAGAGCTAGAGACAGGTCAATATATCAGGTGTAGATGTAGAGACAGATAAATATCTCAGGTGTAGAGCTAGAGACAGGTCAATATCTCAGGTGTAGAGGTAGAGACAGGTCAATATCTCAGGTGTAGAGGGAGAGGTAGAGACAGGTCAATATCTCAGGTGTAGAGGTAGAGACAGGTAAATATCTCAGGTGTAGAGGTAGAGACAGGTAAATATCTCAGGTGTAGAGGGAGAGGTAGAGACAGGTCAATATCTCAGGTGTAGAGGGAGAGGTAGAGACAGGTCAATATCTCAGGTGTAGAGGGAGATGTAGAGACAGGTAAATATCTCAGGTGTAGAGTTAGAGACAGGTCAATATCTCAGGTGTAGAGGGAGAGGTAGAGACAGGTAAATATCTCAGGTGTAGAGGTAGAGACAGGTAATCATCTCAGGTGTAGAGGGAGAGGTAGAGACAGGTAAATATCTCAGGTGTAGAGGGAGAGGTAGAGACAGGTCAATATCTCAGGTGTAGAGGTAGAGACAGGTCAATATCTCAGGTGTAGAGGTAGAGACAGGTCAATATCTCAGGTGTAGAGGGAGAGGTAGAGACAGGTCAATATCTCAGGTGTAGAGGTAGAGACAGGTCAATATCTCAGGTGTAGAGGGAGAGGTAGAGACAGGTAAATATCTCAGGTGTAGAGGTAGAGACAGGTAAATATCTCAGGTGTAGAGGGAGAGACAGGTAAATATCTCAGGTATAGAGGGAGAGATAGAGACAGGTCAATATGTCAGGTGTAGAGGGAGAGGTAGAGACAGGTCAATATCTCAGGTGTAGAGGTAGAGACAGGTAAATATATCAGGTGTAGAGGGAGAGGTAGAGACAGGTCAATATCTCAGGTGTAGAGGTAGAGACAGGTCAATATCTCAGGTGTAGAGGGAGAGACAGGTAAATATCTCAGGTATAGAGGGAGAGGTAGAGACAGGTCAATATCTCAGGTGTAGAGGTAGAGACAGGTAAATATCTCAGGTGTAGAGGGAGAGGTAGAGACAGGTAAATATCTCAGGTGTAGAGGTAGAGACACGTAAATATCTCAGGTATAGAGGGAGAAGTAGAGACAGGTCAATATCTCAGGTGTAGAGGGAGAGGTAGAGACAGGTCAATATCTCAGGTGTAGAGGTAGAGACAGGTCAATATCTCAGGTGTAGAGGGAGAGGTAGAGACAGGTCAATATCTCAGGTGTAGAGGTAGAGACAGGTAATATCTCAGGTGTAGAGGTAGAGACAGGTAAATATCTCAGGTGTAGAGGGAGAGACAGGTAAATATCTCAGGTATAGAGGGAGAGGTAGAGACAGGTAAATATATCAGGTGAAGAGGGAGAGGTAGAGACAGCTCAATAGCTCAGGTGTAGAGGGAGAGGTAGAGACATGTCAATATCTCAGGTGTAGAGTGAGAGGTAGAGACAGGTAAATATCTCAGGTATAGAGGGAGAGATAGAGACAGGTAAATATAATAGGTGTAGAGGTAGAGACAGGTCAATATCTCAGGTGTAGAGGTAGAGACAGGTCAATATCTCAGGTGTAGAGGGAGAGGTAGAGACAGGTAAATATCTCAGGTGTAGAGGGAGAGGTAGAGACAGGTCAATATCTCAGGTGTAGAGGTAGAGACAGGTCAATATCTCAGGTGTAGAGGGAGAGACAGGTCAATATCTCAGGTATAGAGGGAGAGGTAGAGACAGGTCAATATCTCAGGTGTAGAGGGAGAGGTAGAGACAGGTCAATATCTCAGGTGTAGAGGGAGATGTAGAGACAGGTAAATATCTCAGGTGTAGAGTTAGAGACAGGTCAATATCTCAGGTGTAGAGGGAGAGGTAGAGACAGGTCAATATCTCAGGTGTAGAGGGAGAGGTAGAGACAGGTAAATATCTCAGGTGTAGAGGTAGAGACAGGTCAATATCTCAAGTGTAGAGGGAGAGGTAGAGACAGGTCAATATCTCAGGTGTAGAGTGAGAGGTAGAGACAGGTAAATATCTCAGGTAAAGAGGGAGAGATAGAGAAAGGTAAATATATCAGGTGTAGAGGTAGAGACAGGTCAATATCTCAGGTGTAGAGGTAGAGACAGGTCAATATCTCAGGTGTAGAGGGAGAGGTAGAGACAGGTCAATATCTCAGGTGTAGAGGGAGAGGTAGAGACAGGTAAATATCTCAGGTGTAGAGATAGAGACAGGTAAACATCTCAGGTGTAGAGGGAAAGGTAGAGACAGGTAAATATCTCAGGTGTAGAGGGAGAGGTAGAGACAGGTCAATATCTCAGGTGTAGAGGTAGAGACAGGTCAATATCTCAGGTGTAGAGGTAGAGACAGGTCAATATCTCAGGTGTGGAGGGAGAGCTAGAGACAGGTCAATATATCAGGTGTAGATGTAGAGACAGATAAATATCTCAGGTGTAGAGCTAGAGACAGGTCAATATCTCAGGTGTAGAGGTAGAGACAGGTCAATATCTCAGGTGTAGAGGGAGAGGTAGAGACAGGTCAATATCTCAGGTGTAGAGGTAGAGACAGGTAAATATCTCAGGTGTAGAGGTAGAGACAGGTAAATATCTCAGGTGTAGAGGGAGAGGTAGAGACAGGTCAATATCTCAGGTGTAGAGGGAGAGGTAGAGACAGGTCAATATCTCAGGTGTAGAGGGAGATGTAGAGACAGGTAAATATCTCAGGTGTAGAGTTAGAGACAGGTCAATATCTCAGGTGTAGAGGGAGAGGTAGAGACAGGTCAATATCTCAGGTGTAGAGTGAGAGGTAGAGACAGGTAAATATCTCAGGTATAGAGGGAGAGATAGAGACAGGTAAATACATCAGGTGTAGAGGTAGAGACAGGTCAATATCTCAGGTGTAGAGGTAGAGACAGGTCAATATCTCAGGTGTAGAGGGAGAGGTAGAGACAGGTAAATATCTCAGGTGTAGAGGGAGAGGTAGAGACAGGTCAATATCTCAGGTGTAGAGGTAGAGACAGGTCAATATCTCAGGTGTAGAGGGAGAGACAGGTAAATATCTCAGGTGTAGAGGGAGAGGTAGAGACAGGTCAATATCTCAGGTGTAGAGGGAGAGGTAGAGACAGGTAAATATCTCAGGTGTAGAGGTAGAGACAGGTCAATATCTCAGGTGTAGAGGGAAAGGTAGAGACAGGTAAATATCTCAGGTGTAGAGGTAGAGACAGGTAAACATCTCAGGTGTAGAGGGAAAGGTAGAGACAGGTAAATATCTCAGGTGTAGAGGGAGAGGTAGAGACAGGTAAATATCTCAGGTGTAGAGATAGAGACAGGTAAACATCTCAGGTGTAGAGGGAAAGGTAGAGACAGGTAAATATCTCAGGTGTAGAGGGAGATGTAGAGACAGGTCAATATCTCAGGTGTAGAGGTAGAGACAGGTCAATATCTCAGGTGTAGAGGTAGAGACAGGTCAATATCTCAGGTGTGGAGGGAGAGCTAGAGACAGGTCAATATATCAGGTGTAGATGTAGAGACAGATAAATATCTCAGGTGTAGAGCTAGAGACAGGTCGATATCTCAGGTGTAGAGGTAGAGACAGGTCAATATCTCAGGTGTAGAGGGAGAGGTAGAGACAGGTCAATATCTCAGGTGTAGAGGTAGAGACAGGTAAATATCTCAGGTGTAGAGGTAGAGACAGGTAAATATCTCAGGTGTAGAGGGAGAGGTAGAGACAGGTCAATATCTCAGGTGTAGAGGGAGATGTAGAGACAGGTAAATATCTCAGGTGTAGAGTTAGAGACAGGTCAATATCTCAGGTATAGAGGGAGAGGTAGAGACAGGTCAATATCTCAGGTGTAGAGGGAGAGGTAGAGACAGGTCAATATCTCAGGTGTAGAGGGAGAGGTAGAGACAGGTAAATATCTCAGGTGTAGAGGTAGAGACAGGTCAATATCTCAAGTGTAGAGGGAGAGGTAGAGACAGGTCAATATCTCAGGTGTAGAGTGAGAGGTAGAGACAGGTAAATATCTCAGGTATAGAGGGAGAGATAGAGACAGGTAAATATATCAGGTGTAGAGGTAGAGACAGGTCAATATCTAAGGTGTAGAGGTAGAGACAGATAAATATATCAGGTGTAGAGGGAGAGGTAGAGACAGGTCAATATCTCAGGTGTAGAGGTAGAGACAGGTAAATATCTCAGGTGTAGAGGTAGAGACAGGTAAATATCTCAGGTGTAGAGGTAGAGACAGGTAAATATCTCAGGTGTAGAGGGAGAGGTAGAGACAGGTAAATATCTCAGGTGTAGAGGTAGAGACAGGTAAATATCTCAGGTATAGAGGGAGAAGTAGAGACAGGTCAATATCTCAGGTGTAAAGGGAGAGGTAGAGACAGGTCAATATCTCAGGTGTAGAGGTAGAGACAGGTCAATATCTCAGGTGTAGAGGGAGAGACAGGTAAATATCTCAGGTATAGAGGGAGAGGTAGAGACAGGTCAATATCTCAGGTGTAGAGGGAGAGGTAGAGACAGGTCAATATCTCAGGTGTAGAGGGAGATGTATAGACAGGTAAATATCTCAGGTGTAGAGTTAGAGACAGGTCAATATCTCAGGTGTAGAGGGAGAGGTAGAGACAGGTCAATATCTCAGGTGTAGAGGGAGAGTTAGAGACAGGTCAATATCTCAGGTGTAGAGGGAGAGGTAGAGACAGGTAAATATCTCAGGTGTAGAGGTAGAGACAGGTCAATATCTCAAGTGTAGAGGGAGAGGTAGAGACAGGTCAATATCTCAGGTGTAGAGTGAGAGGTAGAGACAGGTAAATATCTCAGGTATAGAGGGAGAGATAGAGACAGGTAAATATATCAGGTGTAGAGGTAGAGACAGGTCAATATCTCAGGTGTAGAGGGAGAGGTAGAGACAGGTCAATATCTCAGGTGTAGAGGGAGAGGTAGAGACAGGTCAATATCTCAGGTGTAGAGGGAGAGGTAGAGACAGGTAAATATCTCAGGTGTAGAGGTAGAGACAGGTAAACATCTCAGGTGTAGAGGGAGAGGTAGAGACAGGTAAATATCTCAGGTGTAGAGGGAGAGGTAGAGACAGGTCAATATCTCAGGTGTAGAGGTAGAGACAGGTCAATATCTCAGGTGTAGAGGTAGAGACAGGTCAATATCTCAGGTGTAGAGGGAGAGGTAGAGACAGGTCAATATCTCAGGTGTAGAGGTAGAGACAGGTCAATATCTCAGGTGTAGAGGGAGAGGTAGAGACAGGTAAATATCTCAGGTGTAGAGGTAGAGACAGGTAAATATCTCAGGTGTAGAGGGAGAGACAGGTAAATATCTCAGGTATAGAGGGAGAGATAGAGACAGGTCAATATGTCAGGTGTAGAGGGAGAGGTAGAGACAGGTCAATATCTCAGGTGTAGAGGTAGAGACAGGTAAATATATCAGGTGTAGAGGGAGAGGTAGAGACAGGTCAATATCTCAGGTGTAGAGGTAGAGACAGGTCAATATCTCAGGTGTAGAGGGAGAGACAGGTAAATATCTCAGGTATAGAGGGAGAGGTAGAGACAGGTCAATATCTCAGGTGTAGAGGTAGAGACAGGTAAATATCTCAGGTGTAGAGGTAGAGACAGGTAAATATCTCAGGTGTAGAGGGAGAGACAGGTAAATATCTCAGGTATAGAGGGAGAGGTAGAGACAGGTAAATATATCAGGTGAAGAGGGAGAGGTAGAGACAGCTCAATAGCTCAGGTGTAGAGGGAGAGGTAGAGACATGTCAATATCTCAGGTGTAGAGGGAGAGGTAGAGACAGGTAAATATCTCAGGTGTAGAGGGAGAGACAGGTAAATATCTCAGGTATAGAGGGAGAGATAGAGACAGGTCAATATCTCAGGTGTAGAGGGAGAGGTAGAGACAGGTCAATATCTCAGGTGTAGAGGTAGAGACAGGTAAATATATCATGTGTAGTGGGAGAGGTAGAGACAGGTCAATATCTCAGGTGTAGAGGTAGAGACAGGTTAATATCTCAGGTGTAGAGGGAGAGACAGGTAAATATCTCAGGTATAGAGGGAGAGGTAGAGACAGGTCAATATCTCAGGTGTAGAGGGAGAGGTAGAGACAGGTCAATATCTCAGGTGTAGAGGTAGAGACAGGTAAATATCTCAGCTATAGAGGGAGAAGTAGAGACAGGTCAATATCTCAGGTGTAGAGGGAGAGGTAGAGACAGGTAAATATCTCAGGTATAGAGGGAGAGGTAGAGACAGGTAAATATATCAGGTGTAGAGGTAGAGACAGGTCAATATCTCAGGTGTAGAGGTAGAGACAGGTCAATATCTCAGGTGTAGAGGGAGAGGTAGAGACAGGTAAATATCTCAGGTGTAGAGGGAGAGGTAGAGACAGGTCAATATCTCAGGTGTAGAGGCAGAGGTAGAGACAGGTCAATATCTCAGGTGTAGAGGGAGAGGTAGAGACAGGTAAATATCTCAGGTGTAGAGGTAGAGACAGGTCAATATCTCAGGTGTAGAGGGAGAGGTAGAGACAGGTCAATATCTCAGGTGTAGAGGGAGAGGTAGAGGTAGAGACATGTCAATATCTCAGGTGTAGAGGGAGAGGTAGAGACAGGTAAATATCTCAGGTGTAGAGGTAGAGACAGGTCAATATCTCAAGTGTAGAGGGAGAGGTAGAGACAGGTTAATATCTCAGGTGTAGAGGGAGAGGTAGAGACAGGTAAATATCTCAGGTATAGAGGGAGAGGTAGAGACAGGTAAATATATCAGATGTAGAGGTAGAGACAGGTCAATATCTCAGGTGTAGAGGTAGAGACAGGTCAATATCTCAGGTGTAGAGGGAGAGGTAGAGACAGGTCAATATCTCAGGTGTAGAGGGAGAGGTAGAGACAGGTCAATATCTCAGGTGTAGAGGGAGAGGTAGAGACAGGTAAATATCTCAGGTGTAGAGGTAGAGACAGGTCAATATCTCAGGTGTAGAGGGAGAGGTAGAGACAGGTCAATATCTCAGGTGTAGAGGGAGAGGTAGAGGTAGAGACAGGTCAATATCTCAGGTGTAGAGGGAGAGGTAGAGACAGGTCAATATCTCAGGTGTAGAGGTAGAGACAGGTAAATATCTCAGGTGTAGAGGTAGAGACAGGTAAATATCTCAGGTGTAGAGGGAGAGGCAGGTAAATATCTCAGGTATAGAGGGAGAGGTAGAGACAGGTAAATATATCAGGTGAAGAGGGAGAGGTAGAGACAGCTCAATATCTCAGGTGTAGAGGGAGAGTTAGAGACAGGTAAATATCTCAGGTGTAGAGGGAGAGACAGGTATATATCTCAGGTATAGAGGGAGAGATACAGACAGGTCAATATCTCAGGTGTAGAGGGAGAGGTAGAGACAGGTCAATATCTCAGGTGTAGAGGTAGAGACAGGTAAATATCTCAGGTGTAGAGGGAGAGGTAGAGACAGGACAATATCTCAGGTGTAGAGGTAAAGACAGGTAAATATCTCAGGTGTAGAGGGAGAGGTAGAGACAGGTAAATATCTCAGGTGTAGAGGTAGAGACAGGTAAATATCTCAGGTATAGAGGGAGAAGTCGAGACAGGTCAATATCTCAGGTGTAGAGGGAGAGGTAGAGACAGGCAAATATATCAGGTGTAGAGGTAGAGACAGGTCAATATCTCAGGTGTAGAGGGAGAGGTAGAGACAGGTCAATATCTCAGGTGTAGAGGGAGAGTTAGAGACAGGTAAATATCTCAGGTGTAGAGATAGAGACAGGTAAACATCTCAGGTGTAGAGGGAAAGGTAGAGACAGGTAAATATCTCAGGTGTAGAGGGAGAGGTAGAGACAGGTCAATATCTCAGGTGTAGAGGTAGAGACAGGTCAATATCTCAGGTGTAGAGGTAGAGACAGGTCAATATCTCAGGTGTGGAGGGAGAGCTAGAGACAGGTCAATATATCAGGTGTAGAGGGAGCGATAGAGACAGGTCAATATCTCAGGTGTAGAGGTAGAGACAGGTCAATATCTCAGGTGTAGAGGTAGAGACAGGTCAATATCTCAGGTGTAGAGGTAGAGACAGGTCAATATCTCAGGTGTAGAGGTAGAGACAGGTCAATATCTCAGGTGTGGAGGGAGAGCTAGAGACAGATAAATATCTCAGGTGTAGAGCTAGAGACAGGTCAATATCTCAGGTGTAGAGGTAGAGACAGGTCAATATCTCAGGTGTAGAGGGAGAGGTAGAGACAGGTCAATATCTCAGGTGTAGAGGTAGAGACAGGTAAATATCTCAGGTGTAGAGTTAGAGACAGGTCAATATCTCAGGTGTAGAGGGAGAGGTAGAGACAGGTCAATATCTCAGGTGTAGAGGGAGAGGTAGAGACAGGTCAATATCTCAGGTGTAGAGGGAGAGGTAGAGACAGGTAAATATCTCAGGTGTAGAGGTAGAGACAGGTCAATATCTCAAGTGTAGAGGGAGAGGTAGAGACAGGTCAATATCTCAGGTGTAGAGTGAGAGGTAGAGACAGGTAAATATCTCAGGTATAGAGGGAGAGATAGAGACAGGTAAATATATCAGGTGTAGAGGTAGAGACAGGTCAATATCTAAGGTGTAGAGGTAGAGACAGATAAATATCTCAGGTGTAGAGGGAGAGGTAGAGACAGGTCAATATCTCAGGTGTAGAGGTAGAGACAGGTAAATATCTCAGGTGTAGAGGTAGAGACAGGTAAATATCTCAGGTGTAGAGGGAGAGACAGGTAAATATCTCAGGTATAGAGGGAGAGGTAGAGACAGGTAAATATCTCAGGTGTAGAGGGAGAGGTAGAGACAGGTAAATATCTCAGGTGTAGAGGGAGAGGTAGAGACAGGTCAATATCTCAGGTGTAGAGGTAGAGACAGGTCAATATCTCAGGTGTAGAGGTAGAGACAGGTCAATATCTCAGGTGTAGAGGGAGAGGTAGAGACAGGTCAATGTCTCAGGTGTAGAGGGAGAGGTAGAGGTAGAGACAGGTCAAAATCTCAGGTGTAGAGGGAGAGGTAGAGACAGGTCAATATCTCAGGTGTAGAGGTAGAGACAGGTCAATATCTCAGGTGTAGAGGGAGAGGTAGAGACAGGTCAATATCTCAGGTGTAGAGGTAGAGACAGGTAAATATCTCAGGTGTAGAGGTAGAGACAGGTAAATATCTCAGGTGTAGAGGGAGAGGCAGGTAAATATCTCAGGTATAGAGGGAGAGGTAGAGACAGGTAAATATATCAGGTGAAGAGGGAGAGGTAGAGACAGCTCAATATCTCAGGTGTAGAGGGAGAGTTAGAGACAGGTCAATATCTCAGGTGTAGAGGGAGAGACAGGTCAATATCTCAGGTGTAGAGGGAGAGGTAGAGACAGGTCAATATCTCAGGTGTAGAGGTAGAGACAGGTAAATATCTCAGGTGTAGAGGGAGAGGTAGAGACAGGACAATATCTCAGGTGTAGAGGTAGAGACAGGTAAATATCTCAGGTATAGAGGGAGAAGTCGAGACAGGTCAATATCTCAGGTGTAGAGGGAGAGGTAGAGACAGGCAAATATATCAGGTGTAGAGGTAGAGACAGGTCAATATCTCAGGTGTAGAGGGAGAGGTAGAGACAGGTCAATATCTCAGGTGTAGAGGGAGAGGTAGAGACAGGTAAATATCTCAGGTGTAGAGATAGAGACAGGTAAACATCTCAGGTGTAGAGGGAAAGGTAGAGACAGGTAAATATCTCAGGTGTAGAGGGAGAGCTAGAGACAGATAAATATCTCAGGTGTAGAGCTAGAGACAGGTCAATATCTCAGGTGTAGAGGTAGAGACAGGTCAATATCTCAGGTGTAGAGGGAGAGGTAGAGACAGGTCAATATCTCAGGTGTAGAGGTAGAGACAGGTAAATATCTCAGGTGTAGAGGTAGAGACAGGTAAATATCTCAGGTGTAGAGGGAGAGGTAGAGACAGGTCAATATCTCAGGTGTAGAGGGAGAGGTAGAGAAAGGTCAATATCTCAGGTGTAGAGGGAGATGTAGAGACAGGTAAATATCTCAGGTGTAGAGTTAGAGACAGGTCAATATCTCAGGTGTAGAGGGAGAGGTAGAGACAGGTCAATATCTCAGGTGTAGAGGGAGAGGTAGAGACAGGTCAATATCTCAGGTGTAGAGGGAGAGGTAGAGACAGGTAAATATCTCAGGTGTAGAGGTAGAGACAGGTCAATATCTCAAGTGTAGAGGGAGAGGTAGAGACAGGTCAATATCTCAGGTGTAGAGTGAGAGGTAGAGACAGGTAAATATCTCAGGTATAGAGGGAGAGATAGAGACAGGTAAATATATCAGGTGTAGAGGTAGAGACAGGTCAATATCTAAGGTGTAGAGGTAGAGACAGATAAATATCTCAGGTGTAGAGGGAGAGGTAGAGACAGGTCAATATCTCAGGTGTAGAGGTAGAGACAGGTATATATCTCAGGTGTAGAGGTAGAGACAGGTAAATATCTCAGGTGTAGAGGGAGAGACAGGTAAATATCTCAGGTATAGAGGGAGAGGTAGAGACAGGTAAATATCTCAGGTGTAGAGGGAGAGGTAGAGACAGGTCAATATCTCAGGTGTAGAGGTAGAGACAGGTCAATATCTCAGGTGTAGAGGTAGAGACAGGTCAATATCTCAGGTGTAGAGGGAGAGACAGGGAAATATCTCAGGTATAGAGGGAGAGGTAGAGACAGGTCAATATCTCAGGTGTAGAGGGAGAGGTAGAGACAGGTCAATATCTCAGGTGTAGAGGTAGAGACAGGTAAATATCTCAGGTGTAGAGGGAGAGGTAGAGACAGGTAAATATCTCAGGTGTAGAGGTAGAGACAGGTAAATATCTCAGGTATAGAGGGAGAAGTAGAGACAGGTCAATATCTCAGGTGTAGAGGGAGAGGTAGAGACAGGTCAATATCTCAGGTGTAGAGGTAGAGACAGGTCAATATCTCAGGTGTAGAGGGAGAGACAGGTAAATATCTCAGGTATAGAGGGAGAGGTAGAGACAGGTCAATATCTCAGGTGTAGAGATAGAGACAGGTCAATATCTCAGGTGTAGAGGGAGAGGTAGAGACAGGTCAATATCTCAGGTGTAGAGGGAGATGTAGAGACAGGTAAATATCTCAGGTGTAGAGTTAGAGACAGGTCAATATCTCAGGTGTAGAGGGAGAGGTAGAGACAGGTCAATATCTCAGGTGTAGAGGGAGAGGTAGAGACAGGTAAATATCTCAGGTGTAGAGGTAGAGACAGGTCAATATCTCAAGTGTAGAGGGAGAGGTAGAGACAGGTCAATATCTCAGGTGTAGAGTGAGAGGTAGAGACAGGTAAATATCTCAGGTATAGAGGGAGAGATAGAGACAGGTAAATATATCAGGTGTAGAGGTAGAGACAGGTCAATATCTCAGGTGTAGAGGTAGAGACAGGTCAATATCTCAGGTGTAGAGGGAGAGGTAGAGACAGGTCAATATCTCAGGTGTAGAGGGAGAGGTAGAGACAGGTCAATATCTCAGGTGTAGAGGGAGAGGTAGAGACAGGTAAATATCTCAGGTGTAGAGGTAGAGACAGGTAAATATCTCAGGTGTAGAGGGAGAGGTAGAGACAGGTAAATATCTCAGGTGTAGAGGGAGAGGTAGAGACAGGTCAATATCTCAGGTGTAGAGGTAGAGACAGGTCAATATCTCAGGTGTAGAGGTAGAGACAGGTCAATATCTCAGGTGTGGAGGGAGAGCTAGAGACAGGTCAATATCTCAGGTGTAGAGGTAGAGACAGGTCAATATCTCAGGTGTAGAGCTAGAGACAGGTCAATATCTCAGGTGTAGAGGTAGAGACAGGTCAATATCTCAGGTGTAGAGGGAGAGGTAGAGACAGGTCAATATCTCAGGTGTAGAGGTAGAGACAGGTAAATATCTCAGGTGTAGAGGTAGAGACAGGTAAATATCTCAGGTGTAGAGGGAGAGACAGGTAAATATCTCAGGTATAGAGGGAGAGGTAGAGACAGGTAAATATATCAGGTGAAGATGGAGAGGTAGAGACAGCTCAATATCTCAGGTGTAGAGGGAGAGGTAGAGACATGTCAATATCTCAGGTGTAGAGGGAGAGGTAGAGACAGGTAAATATCTCAGGTGTAGAGGGAGAGACAGGTAAATATCTCAGGTATAGAGGGAGAGATAGAGACAGGTCAATATGTCAGGTGTAGAGGGAGAGGTAGAGACAGGTCAATATCTCAGGTGTAGAGGTAGAGACAGGTAAATATATCAGGTGTAGAGGGAGAGGTAGAGACAGGTCAATATCTCAGGTGTAGAGGTAGAGAGAGGTCAATATCTCAGGTGTAGAGGGAGAGACAGGTAAATATCTCAGGTATAGAGGGAGAGGAAGAGACAGGTAAATATCTCAGGTGTAGAGATAGAGACAGGTAAATATCTCCGGTATAGAGGGAGAAGTAGAGACAGGTCAATATCTCAGGTGTAGAGGGAGAGGTAGAGACAGGTAAATATATCAGGTGTAGAGGTAGAGACAGGTCAATATCTCAGGTGCAGAGGTAGAGACAGGTCAATATCTAAGGTGTAGAGGGAGAGGTAGAGACATGTAAATATCTCAGTATAGAGGGAGAGGTAGATACAGGTAATAATATCAGGTGTAGAGGTAGAGATAGGTCAATATCTCAGGTGTAGAGGTAGAGACAGGTCAATATCTCAGGTGAAGAGGGAGAGGTAGAGACAGGTCAATATCTCAGGTGTAGAGGGAGAGGTAGAGACAGGTAAATATCTCAGGTGTAGAGGGAGAGGTAGAGACAGGTCAATATCTCAGGTGTAGAGGGAGAGGTAGAGACAGGTCAATATCTCAGGTGTAGAGGGAGAGGTAGAGACAGGTAAATATCTCAGGTGTAGAGGGAGAGACAGGTCAATATCTCAGGTGTAGAGGGAGAGGTAGAGACAGGTCAATATCTCAGGTGTAGAGGTAGAGACAGGTCAATATCTCAGGTGTAGAGGGAGAGGTAGAGACATATAAATATCTCAGTATAGAGGGAGAGGTAGAGACAGGTAAATATCTCAGGTGTAGAAGTAGAGACAGGTCAATATCTCAGGTGTAGAGGGAGAGGTAGAGACATGTAAATATCTCAGGTATAGAGGGAGAGGTAGAGACAGGTCAATATCTCAGGTGTAGAGGGAGAGGTAGAGACAGGTCAATATCTCAGGTGTAGAGGTAGAGACAGGTCAATATCTCAGGTGTAGAGAGAGAGGTAGAGACAGGTAAATATCTCAGGTGTAGAGGGAGAGGTAGACAGGTCACTATCTCAGGTGTAGAGGGAGAGGTAGAGACAGGTCAATATCTCAGGTGTAGAGCGAGAGGTAGAGACAGGTAAATATCTCAGGTGTAGAGGCAGAGGTAGAGACAGGTCAATATCTCAGGTGTAGAGGGAGAGGTAGAGACAGGTAAATATCTCAGGTGTAGAGGGAGAGACAGGTCAATATCGCAGGTGTAGAGGGAGAGGTAGAGACAGGTCAATATCTCAGGTGTAGAGGGAGAGGTAGAGACAGGTCAATATCTCAGTTGTAGAGGGAAAGGTAGAGACAGGTAAATATCTCAGGTATAGAGGGAGAGGTAGAGACAGGTAAATATATCAGGTGTAGAGTTAGAGACAGGTCAATATCTCAGGTGTAGAGGTAGAGACAGGTCAATATCTCAGGTGTAGAGGGAAAGGTAGAGACAGGTCAATATCTCAGGTGTAGAGGGAGAGGTAGAGACAGGTCAATATCTCAGGTGTAGAGGGAGAGGTAGAGACAGGTCAATATCTCAGGTGTAGAGGGAGAGGTAGAGACATGTCAATATCTCAGGTGTAGAGGGAGAGGTAGAGACAGGTAAATATCTCAGGTGTAGAGGGAGAGACAGGTAAATATCTCAGGTATAGAGGGAGAGATAGAGACAGGTCAATATCTCAGGTTTAGAGGTAGAGACAGGTAAATATCTCAGGTGTACAGGGAGAGGTAGAGACAGGTCAATATCTCAGGTGTAGAGGTAGAGAGAGGTCAATATCTCAGGTGTAGAGGGAGAGACAGGTAAATATCTCAGGTATAGAGGGAGAGGAAGAGACAGGTAAATATCTCAGGTGTAGAGATAGAGACAGGTCAATATCTCAGGTGTAGAGGGAGAGGTAGAGACAGGTAAATATATCAGGTGTAGAGGTAGAGACAGGTCAATATCTCAGGTGCAGAGGTAGAGACAGGTCAATATCTAAGGTGTAGAGGGAGAGGTAGAGACAGGTCAATATCTCAGGTGTAGAGGGAGAGGTAGAGACAGGTCAATATCTCAGGTGTAGAGGGAGAGGTAGAGACATGTCAATATCTCAGGTGTAGAGGGAGAGGTAGAGACAGGTAAATATCTCAGGTGTAGAGGGAGAGACAGGTAAATATCTCAGGTATAGAGGGAGAGATAGAGACAGGTCAATATCTCAGGTTTAGAGGTAGAGACAGGTAAATATCTCAGGTGTAGAGGGAGAGGTAGAGACAGGTCAATATCTCAGGTGTAGAGGTAGAGAGAGGTCAATATCTCAGGTGTAGAGGGAGAGACAGGTAAATATCTCAGGTATAGAGGGAGAGGAAGAGACAGGTAAATATCTCAGGTGTAGAGATAGAGACAGGTAAATATCTCAGGTATAGAGGGAGAAGTAGAGACAGGTCAATATCTCAGGTGTAGAGGGAGAGGTAGAGACAGGTCAATATCTCAGGTGTAGAGGGAGAGGAAGAGAAAGGTAAATATCTCAGGTGTAGAGATAGAGACAGGTAAATATCTCAGGTATAGAGGGAGAAGTAGAGACAGGTCAATATCTCAGGTGTAGAGGGAGAGGTAGAGACAGGTCAATATCTCAGGTGTAGAGGGAGAGGTAGAGACATGTCAATATCTCAGGTGTAGAGGGAGAGGTAGAGACAGGTAAATATCTCAGGTGTAGAGGGAGAGACAGGTAAATATCTCAGGTATAGAGGGAGAGATAGAGACAGGTCAATATCTCAGGTTTAGAGGTAGAGACAGGTAAATATCTCAGGTGTACAGGGAGAGGTAGAGACAGGTCAATATCTCAGGTGTAGAGGTAGAGAGAGGTCAATATCTCAGGTGTAGAGGGAGAGACAGGTAAATATCTCAGGTATAGAGGGAGAGGAAGAGACAGGTAAATATCTCAGGTGTAGAGATAGAGACAGGTCAATATCTCAGGTGTAGAGGGAGAGGTAGAGGCAGGTAAATATATCAGGTGTAGAGGTAGAGACAGGTCAATATCTCAGGTGCAGAGGTAGAGACAGGTCAATATCTAAGGTGTAGAGGGAGAGGTAGAGACAGGTCAATATCTCAGGTGTAGAGGGAGAGGTAGAGACATGTCAATATCTCAGGTGTAGAGGGAGAGGTAGAGACAGGTAAATATCTCAGGTGTAGAGGGAGAGACAGGTAAATATCTCAGGTATAGAGGGAGAGATAGAGACAGGTCAATATCTCAGGTTTAGAGGTAGAGACAGGTAAATATCTCAGGTGTAGAGGGAGAGGTAGAGACAGGTCAATATCTCAGGTGTAGAGGTAGAGAGAGGTCAATATCTCAGGTGTAGAGGGAGAGACAGGTAAATATCTCAGGTATAGAGGGAGAGGAAGAGACAGGTAAATATCTCAGGTGTAGAGATAGAGACAGGTAAATATCTCAGGTATAGAGGGAGAAGTAGAGACAGGTCAATATCTCAGGTGTAGAGGGAGAGGTAGAGACAGGTCAATATCTCAGGTATAGAGGGAGAAGTAGAGACAGGTCAATATCTCAGGTGTAGCGGGAGAGACAGGTCAATATCTCAGGTGTAGAGGGAGAGGTAGAGACAGGTAAATATATCAGGTGTAGAGGTAGAGACAGGTCAATATCTCAGGTGCAGAGGTAGAGACAGGTCAATATCTAAGGTGTAGAGGGAGAGGTAGAGACATGTAAATATCTCAGTATAGAGGGAGAGGTAGAGACAGGTAATAATATCAGGTGTAGAGGTAGAGACAGGTCAATATCTCAGGTGTAGAGGTAGAGACAGGTCAATATCTCAGGTGAAGAGGGAGAGGTAGAGACAGGTCAATATCTCAGGTGTAGAGGGAGAGGTAGAGACAGGTAAATATCTCAGGTGTAGAGGGAGAGGTAGAGACAGGTCAATATCTCAGGTGTAGAGGTAGAGACAGGTCAATATCTCAGGTGTAGAGGGAGAGGTAGAGACAGGTAAATATCTCAGGTGTAGAGGGAGAGGTAGAGACAGGTAAATATCTCAGGTGTAGAGGCAGAGGTAGAGACAGGTCAATATCTCAGGTGTAGAGGGAGAGGTAGAGACAGGTAAATATCTCAGGTGTAGAAGTAGAGACAGGTCAATATCTCAGGTGTAGAGGTAGAGACAGGTCAATATCTCAGGTGTAGAGGGAGAGGTAGAGACAGAAAAATATATCAGGTGTAGAGGTAGAGACAGGTCAATATCTCAGGTGTAGAGGTAGAGACAGGTCAATATCTCAGGTGTAGAGAGAGAGGTAGAGACAGGTAAATATCTCAGGTGTAGAGGGAGAGGTAGAGACAGGTCACTATCTCAGGTGTAGAGGGAGAGGTAGAGACAGGTCAATATCTCAGGTGTAGAGGGAGAGGTAGAGACAGGTAAATATCTCAGGTGTAGAGGCAGAGGTAGAGGCAGGTCAATATCTCAGGTGTAGAGGGAGAGGTAGAGACAGGTAAATATCTCAGGTGTAGAAGTAGAGACAGGTCAATATCTCAGGTGTAGAGGGAGAGGTTGAGACAGGTAAATATCTCAGGTATAGAGGGAGAGGTAGAGACAGGTCAATATCTCAGGTGTAGAGGGAGAGGTAGAGACAGGTCAATATCTCAGGTGTAGAGGGAGAGGTAGAGACATGTAAATATCTCAGTATAGAGGGAGAGGTAGAGACAGGTAAATATATCAGGTGTAGAGGTAGAGACAGGTCAATATCTCAGGTGTAGAGGTAGAGACAGGTCAATATCTCAGGTGTAGAGAGAGAGGTAGAGACAGGTAAATATCTCAGGTGTAGAGGGAGAGGTAGAGACAGGTCAATATCTCAGGTGTAGAGCGAGAGGTAGAGACAGGTAAATATCTCAGGTGTAGAGGCAGAGGTAGAGACAGGTCAATATCTCAGGTGTAGAGGGAGAGGTAGAGACAGGTAAATATCTCAGGTGTAGAAGTAGAGACAGGTCAATATCTCAGGTGTAGAGGGAGAGGTTGAGACAGGTAAATATCTCAGGTATAGAGGGAGAGGTAGAGACAGGTCAATATCTCAGGTGTAGAGGGAGAGGTAGAGACAGGTCAATATCTCAGGTGTAGAGGGAGAGGTAGAGACATGTCAATATCTCAGGTGTAGAGGGAGAGGTAGAGACAGGTAAATATCTCAGGTGTAGAGGGAGAGACAGGTAAATATCTCAGGTATAGAGGGAGAGATAGAGACAGGTCAATATCTCAGGTTTAGAGGTAGAGACAGGTCAATATCTCAGGTGTAGAGGGAGAGACAGGTAAATATCTCAGGTATAGAGGGAGAGGAAGAGACAGGTAAATATCTCAGGTGTAGAGATAGAGACAGGTCAATATCTCAGGTGTAGAGGGAGAGGTAGAGACAGGTAAATATATCAGGTGTAGAGGTAGAGACAGGTCAATATCTCAGGTGCAGAGGTAGAGACAGGTCAATATCTAAGGTGTAGAGGGAGAGGTAGAGACATGTAAATATCTCAGTATAGAGGGAGAGGTAGAGACAGGTAAATATATCAGGTGTAGAGGTGGAGACAGGTCAATATCTCAGGTGTAGAGGTAGAGACAGGTCAATATCTCAGGTGAAGAGGGAGAGGTAGAGACAGGTCAATATCTCAGGTGTAGAGGGAGAGGTAGAGACAGGTAAATATCTCAGGTGTAGAGGGAGAGGTAGAGACAGGTCAATATCTCAGGTGTAGAGGGCGAGACAGGTCAATATCTCAGGTGTAGAGGGAGAGGTAGAGACAGGTCAATATCTCAGGTGTAGAGGTAGAGACAGGTCAATATCTCAGGTGTAGAGGGAGAGGTAGAGACATGTAAATATCTCAGGTGTAGAGGGAGAGGTAGAGACAGGTAAATATCTCAGGTGTAGAGGGAGAGGTAGAGACAGGTCACTATCTCAGGTGTAGAGGGAGAGGTAGAGACAGGTCAATATCTCAGGTGTAGAGGGAGAGGTAGAGACAGGTAAATATCTCAGGTCTAGAGGCAGAGGTAGAGACAGGTCAATATCTCAGGTGTAGAGGGAGAGGTAGAGACAGGTAAAAATCTCAGGTGTAGAAGTAGAGACAGGTCAATATCTCAGGTGTAGAGGGAGAGGTTGAGACAGGTAAATATCTCAGGTATAGAGGGAGAGGTAGAGACATGTAAATATCTCAGTATAGAGGGAGAGGTAGAGACAGGTAAATATATCAGGTGTAGAGGTAGAGACAGGTCAATATCTCAGGTGTAGAGGGAGAGGTAGAGACAGGTCAATATCTCAGGTGTAGAGAGAGAGGTAGAGACAGGTAAATATCTCAGGTGTAGAGGGAGAGGTAGAGACAGGTCACTATCTCAGGTGTAGAGGGAGAGGTAGAGACAGGTCAATATCTCAGGTGTAGAGGGAGAGGTAGAGACAGGTAAATATCTCAGGTGTAGAAGTAGAGACAGGTCAATATCTCAGGTGTAGAGGGAGAGGTTGAGACAGTAAATATCTTAGGTATAGAGGGAGAGGTAGAGACAGGTCAATATCTCAGGTGTAGAGGGAGAGGTAGAGACAGGTAAATATCTCAGGTGTAGAGGGAGAGACAGGTCAATATTGCAGGTGTAGAGGGAGAGGTAGAGACAGGTCAATATCTCAGGTGTAGAGGGAGAGGTAGAGACAGGTCAATATCTCAGGTGTAGAGGTAGAGACAGGTCAATATCTCAGGTATAGAGGGAGAGGTAGAGACAGGTAAATATATCAGGTGTAGAGTTAGAGACAGGTCAATATCTCAGGTGTAGAGGGAGAGGTAGAGACAGGTAAATATCTCAGGTATAGAGGGAGAGACAGGTAAATATCTCAGGTGTAGAGGTAGAGACAGGTCAATATCTCAGGTATAGAGGGAGAGGTAGAGACAGGTCTATATCTCAGGTGTAGAGGGAGAGGTAGAGACAGGTAAATATCTCAGGTGTAGAGGGAGAGGTAGAGACAGGTCAATATCTCAGGTGTAGAGGGAGAGGTAGAGACAGGTAAATATCTCAGGTGTAGAGGGAGAGACAGGTCAATATCTCAGGTGTAGAGGGAGAGGTAGAGACAGGTCAATATCTCAGGTGTAGAGGGAGAGGTAGAGACAGGTCAATATCTCAGGTGTAGAGGAAGAGAAGTAGAGACAGGTCAATATCTCAGGTGTAGAGGGAGAGGTAGAGACAGGTAAATATATCAGGTGTAGAGGTAGAGACAGGTAAATATCTCAGGTGAAGAGGGAGAGGTAGAGACAGGTAAATATCTCAGGTGTAGAGGTAGAGACAGGTCAATATCTCAGGTGAAGAGGGAGAGGTAGAGACAGGTAAATATATCAGGTGTAGAGGGAGAGGTAGAGACAGGTCAATATCTCAGGTGTAGAGGGAGAGGTAGAGACAGGTCAATATCTCAGGTGTAGTGGGAGAGGTAGAGACAGGTAAATATCTCAGGTGTAGAGGGAGAGGTAGAGACAGGTAAATATCTCAGGTGTAGAGGGAGAGGTAGAGACAGGTCAATATCTCAGGTGTAGAGGGAGAGGTAGAGACAGGTAAATATCTCAGGTGTAGAGGGAGAGACAGGTCAATATCTCAGGTGTAGAGGGAGAGGTAGAGACAGGTCAATATCTCAGGTGTAGAGGGAGAGGTAGAGACAGGTCAATATCTCAGGTGTAGAGGAAGAGAAGTAGAGACAGGTCAATATCTCAGGTGTAGAGGGAGAGGTAGAGACAGGTAAATATATCAGGTGTAGAGGTAGAGACAGGTCAATATATCAGGCGTAGAGGTAGAGACAGGTCAATATCTCAGGTGTAGAGGTAGAGACAGGTCAATATCTCAGGTGTAGAGGGAGAGGTAGAGACAGGTCAATATCTCAGGTGTAGTGGGAGAGGTAGAGACAGGTAAATATCTCAGGTGTAGAGGCAGAGGTAGAGACAGGTCAATATCTCAGGTGCAGAGGTAGAGACAGGTCAATATCTCAGGTGTAGAGGGAGAGGTAGAGACATGTAAATATCTCAGTATAGAGGGAGAGGTAGAGACAGGTAAATATATCAGGTGTAGAGGTAGAGACAGGTCAATATCTCAGGTGTAGAGGTAGAGACAGGTCAATATCTCAGGTGTAGAGGTAGAGACAGGTCAATATCTCAGGTGAAGAGGGAGAGGTAGAGACAGGTCAATATCTCAGGTGTAGAGGGAGAGGTAGAGACAGGTCAATATCTCAGGTGTAGAGGGAGAGGTAGAGACAGGTCAATATCTCAGGTGTAGAGGGAGAGGTAGAGACAGGTAAATATCTCAGGTGTAGAGGGAGAGACAGGTCAATATCTCAGGTGTAGAGGGAGAGGTAGAGACAGGTCAATATCTCAGGTGTAGAGGGAGAGGTAGAGACAGGTAAATATATCAGGTGTAGAGGTAGAGACAGGTCAATATATCAGGCGTAGAGGTAGAGACAGGTCAATATCTCAGGTGTAGAGGTAGAGACAGGTCAATATCTCAGGTGAAGAGGGAGAGGTAGAGACAGGTAAATATCTCAGGTGTAGAGGGAGAGGTAGAGACAGGTCAATATCTCAGGTGTAGAGGGAGAGGTAGAGACAGGTCAATATCTCAGGTGTAGAGGGAGAGGTAGAGACAGGTAAATATCTCAGGTGTAGAGGGAGAGGTAGAGACAGGTCAATATCTCAGGTGTAGAGGGAGAGGTAGAGACAGGTCAATATCTCAGGTGTAGAGGGAGAGGTAGAGACAGGTCAATATCTCAGGTGTAGAGGGAGAGGTAGAGACAGGTCAATATCTCAGGTGTAGAGGGAGACGTAGAGAAAGGTAAATATCTCAGGTGTAGAGGTAGAGACAGGTCAATATCTCAGGTGTAGGGGGAGAGACAGGTCAATATCTCAGGTGTAGAGGGAGAGGTAGAGACAGGTAAATATCTCAGGTGTAGAGGGAGAGGTAGAGACAGGTAAATATCTCAGGTGTAGAGGGAGAGGTAGAGACAGGTCAATATCTCAGGTGTAGAGGGAGAGGTAGAGACAGGTAAATATCTCAGGTGTAGGGGGAGAGGTAGAGACAGGTAAATATCTCAGGTGTAGGGGGAGAGACAGGTCAATATCTCAGGTGTAGAGGTAGAGACAGGTAAATATCTCAGGTGTAGAGGGAGAGACAGGTAAATATCTCAGGTGTAGGGGGAGAGTCAGGTCAATATCTAAGGTGTAGAGGGAGAGACAGGTAAATATCTCAGGTGTAGAGGTAGAGACAGGTCAATATCTCAGGTGTAGAGAGAGAGGTAGACATGTAAAAAATCTCAGGTGTTTAGTGCGAGAACAGTGCAGGTAAATATCTCAGGGGCAAGTGAAGGCCAACACCTCTCACACTCATAAAACACCTGATCATTTTCGAGAGGATTTTGTTGATACTGATGTGCTGCTGTAGTCTTATCTGTAAAGAGGATTTTGTTGATACTGATGTTATCTGTAAAGAGGATTGGGGGAATGTTCATCATATTTGAATGTGATGTTAATGTTTTAAACTTTGAAGATATACACTTCCAAATGAGTGCCTAAGGGCATTGCCTGTCTAGCTGCTGTGGGACTGTAACAGTCAGAAGAGTTAATTTGCTTCGGTTAAATGTAAAAAATATATACTTTCATAGCAAATAGGTCTATGTACTGTTTTAGAAATGTTGTCAAATGTATAGGCAACTTTTTCTTCACTTTAAGATTTGTACATCATTTGACCTCATGTCCACAAGAACATGAATGTTATATCAGACCAGTACGACTGTTATTGACCCCTATAGATGTAGTTAATGTTATATCAGACCAGTATGTCTTGTTATTGACCCCCTATAGATTTAGTTAATGTTATATCAGACCAGTACGACTGTTATTGACCCCCTATAGATTTAGTTAATGTTATATCAGACCAGTATTTCTTTTTATTGACCCCTATAGATTTAGTTAATGTTATTTCAGACCAGTACGACTGTTATTGACCCCTATAGATTTAGTTAATGTTATATCAGACCGGTATGTCTTTTTATCGACCCTGTAGATGTAGTTAATGTTATATCAGACCAGTATGTCTTGTTATTGACCCCCTATAGATTTAGTTCATGTTATATCAGACCAGTATGTCTTGTTATTGACCCCTATAGATTTAGTTAATGTTATTTCAGACCAGTATGTCTTTTTATCGACCCTGTAGATGTAGTTAATGTTATTTCAGACCAGTATGTCTTGTTATTGACCCCCTATAGATTTAGTTAATGTTATTTCAGACCAGTATGTCTTGTTATTGACCCCCTATAGATTTAGTTAATGTTATTTCAGACCGGTATGTCTTTTTATCGACCCTGTAGATGTAGTTAATCATCGAACTATCCCATCTTGTCACTGTGCAGTATAACGTCTTGTTTTTTTAAATGAGCCTGCCATACATGCACTTTGACATAAATCATATTCATATACTCCAGCCAGACCATCAACTAGTCCATCCAACCCTGCAGGAAGCCCCCGGGGGATTGTCAACAAAGATATTCGCAAACGGCATCAGCGACCTCTCAGCTCCTCTCGGCTCTAACCCCAAAGAACGCAGTGATAATATATTGAGGGGACTGTCATTTAAAAACAGTTTTCACGCTCCTTAAGGATTCATTTGCGCTGACCCAGAATGCTGTATTTTCTTAACACAAGCAGCGGTTACTTTGATGCTATCAGCTTATCCAAACATGGGAAGAGGTGGGTGAGAGAGAGAGAGAGGCGGCCACCTCGGTCGGTCCCGCGGAGGATGGCTACGATAAATCATGTTGAAGGCAGCGAGAGCCCGCTCATAAATCGCCCCGCCGGTCCTTAAGGGGAAAAGTTCCAGGACACCCCCACCGTCGTTCATCAAAACTCTCCCACTCCGGACGTGGAGCAACTAAAACAGCGCGTACGTCGGGCTCAGGGTGGGCGCAGGGCGCAGGGTATCTGTGATGTTGAGCATATCAACCAGCACATAATGACTTCATTCTGCTGTGAGCGATGTGTTGTTCCAGGGATTTTGCCCTGCGGTGCAATAAATAGCAGCATGTCTAGGGGAGGGCTGAGCTAAAATAACGTTTCCCTCAAGTGGAGACGTAGAAAAATGCATTTGACTGTAAAATGTTGACGTGCCTATGAATCTCAGGAAATTGGGCCAATTAGGTAGACTTTAAAAGCTGGACAACGTGATGGAGTCATGAAAGGATGGACAACGTGATGGAGTCATGAAGTGATGGACAACGTGATGGAGTCATGAAGTGATGGACAACGTGATGGAGTCATGAAGTGATGGACAACGTGATGGAGTCATGAAGTGATGGACAACGTGATGGAGTCATGAAGTGATGGACAACGTGATGGAGTCATGAAGTGATGGACAACGTGATGGAGTCATGAAGTGATGGACAACGTGATGGAGTCATGAAGTGATGGACAACGTGATGGAGTCATGAAGTGATGGACAACGTGATGGAGTCATGAAGTGATGGACAACGTGATGGAGTCCGGAATAAGGGTTCCATTTGGGATGCAACCATTGGTTTTTCAGGTTAGAGATTTAAATATCTCAGGACTGATCTATAGGCCTCCTTGTAAATGTATAGATGAATAAACCGTATGATAAGAAATTGACTTTAAGTGCTATATTCACTCCTCATCACAGTATTGTTACAGTTTAGCTCACGACTGATGTCCTGTCAGTCAAAACTAACATCCATAGCTCTAACCCTTGTTAGGTTTCCTCAGGAGAGACAGACAGGAGAGACAGACAGGACAGACAGACGAGACAGACAGGAGAGACAGACGAGACAGACAGGAGAGACAGACGAGAGAGACAGGAGAGAGACAGGAGAGACAGACAGGAGATACAGACAGGAGAGACAGGAGAGACAGACAGGAGAGACAGACAGGAGAGACAGACGAGACAGACAGGAGAGAGACAGGAGAGACAGACAGGAGAGAGACAGGAGAGATAGACAGGAGAGACAGACGGGAGAGACAGACGGGAGAGACAGACGGGAGAGACAGACGGGAGAGACAGACGGGAGAGACAGACAGGAGAGAGACGAGGGAGAGACAGACAGGAGAGACAGACGAGAGAGACAGGAGAGAGACAGGAGAGACAGACAGGAGATACAGACAGGAGAGACAGGAGAGAGACAGGAGAGACAGACGAGACAGACAGGAGAGACAGACAGGTGGAGGATGCAGGATGTATGGGCTATAATGGCTGGAATGGAATTTATGGAACGTTGTCAAATATGTTTTTTTCCATATGTTTGATGTGCTTGATAGCGTTTCCTATTACAATGAGCCGGTGTCCTCTTAAAGCTCCCCCAGCAGTCTCTACTGACACACACACACACACACACACACACACACACACACACACACACACACACACACACACACACACACACACACACACACACACACACACACACACACACACACACACACACACACACACACACACACACACACACACAGTCAGGCTTCCTGAGGGGAGGATGAAGAGATGGAAGACAGCACGTGACCCTTGACCCTGGCCAAGCTGACTCTAACCTCTCCTTGCTTTTTATTCCCCCCCCCCCCCCCCCTGCATCTTTAATATTGCAGAAGGATTTGGGGTTCTATCAGTTTAATTGTTTGTATCATTTCTAATCCCCGTTATTCATTTGAATATTATTATTATTATAAACCAAATGTACTCTTCCATCCCTCCCCTGATTAGAGTAAACTAACGGATAACATTACTATTTACAGTTATTTTCTCTCACATCTACTCTATGTGTAGTTAAATAATTATACATACATACAGTGTATTCTAAAAGTATTCAGATCTTTTGACTTTTACCACATTTTGTTACGTTACAGCCGTAATCTAAAATTGATTGAGTTAAATGTTTTCCTCATCAATCTACACACAACACCACACAATGACAAAGTGAAAACAGGTTTGTAGAGTAAAATAAAAAAATGTATATATCAAAAAAGGTTTACAGGACATTTGCTATGAGATTCAAAATTGAACTCAGGTGCATCCTGTTTCCAATGATTCTTGAGATTTTTTCTACAACTTCATTGGAGTCCACCTGTGGTAAATTCAATTCATTGGACATGATTTGGAAAGCCACACAGCTGTCTATATAAGGTCCCACATTTGACAGTGCATGTCAGAGCAAAAACCAAGACATGAGGTAGAAGGAATTGTCCGTAGAGCTCTGAGACAGGATTGTGTTGAGGCACAGATCTGGGGAAGGTACCAAAACATTTATGTAGCATTGAAGGTCCCCAAGACCACAGAAGCCTCCATAATTTTTAAATGGAAGAAGTTTGGAACCACCAAGACTCATCCTAGAGCTGGCCTCCCAGCCAAACTGAGCAATCTGGGGAGCAGGGCCTTGGTCAGGGAGGTGACCAAGAACTTGATGGTCACTCTGAAAGAGCTGCAAAGTTCCTCTGTGGAGATGGGAGAATCTTCCAGAAGGACAAAAATCTCTGTAGCACTCCACCAATCAGGCCTCTATGGTAGAGAGGCCAGACGGAAGTCACTTCTCAGTAAAAGGCACGTGAGCCAGCTTGGAGTTTGCCAAAAGGCACCTAAAGGACTCTCGGACCATAAGAAACAAGATTCTCTGGTCTGATGAAACCAAGATTGAACTCTTAGGCCTGAATGCCAAGCATCACATTCTTGAGGAAACCTGGCACCATCCCTACGGTGAAGCATGGTGGTGGCAGCATCGTGCTGTGGGGATGTTTTTCAGCGGCAAGGACTGGGAGACTAGTCAGAATCGAGGGAAAGATGAACAGAGCAAAATACAGAGAGATCCTTGATGAAAACTTTCTCCAGAGAGCTCAGGACCTCAGACTGGGGCGAAGGTTCACCTTCCAACAGGACAATAAACCTAAACACACAGCCAAGACAACGCAGGAGTGGCTTCGGAACAAGTCTCTGAATGTCTTTGAGTGGCCCAGCCAGAGCCTAGACTTGAACACGATCGAACATCTCTCTTTGGGGCGGCAGCGCAGCCTAGTGGTTAGAGCGTTGGACTAGTAACTGAAAGGTTGCAAGTTTGAATCCCCGAGCTGACAAGGTACATATCTGTTGTTCTGCCCCTGAACAAGGCAGTTAACCCACTGTTCCTAGACCGTCATTGAAAATAAGAATTTGTTCTTAACTGACTTGCCTAGTTTAAGTAAAGGTAAAATAAATCTCTGGAGAGACCTGAAAATAGCTCTGCAGTGACTCTCTCCATCCAACCTGACAGAGCTTGAGAGGATCTGCAGAGAAGAATGGGAGAAACTCCCCAAATACAGGTGTCCCAAGCTTGCAGCGTCATACGGAGGAAGATTCGAGGCTGTAATCGCTGACGAAGTTTTGTGTAAAGGGTCTGAATACTTATGTAAATGTGATATTACATTTTTTTTAAATATATATTTTTTTAAATGGGGTACGTGTAGATTGATTAGGAAAAAAAACACAATTTAATCCATTTTAGAATAAGGCTTTAACAACAACATAATATGGAAAAGTCAAGGGGTCTGAATAACCTTCCAAATTCTCTGTAAATATTCCTAATTTCCTCTTTCTGCAAGTTATGGATTTTTACCCACAGCAGCCGATCATTCTGGTCTTAACTCCAACCCTCCAATGTCCACAGATTAACCCATTATTTCCAGCATAATAATGCTAATTCCTTCCGTAATACATCCCTCCATTGTACTGTGATGTCTTACAAGGGTCTTAAATCTCCCTATTAGTCAAATTCCTACCGATATTTCCCTAAAAAGAAATAATTTACCTCCAGAGTATAACGATTTCAAGATCCCATCTACGTTTTTATAAAAGTTAATAGTTTTAAGATCACTCAACTTTTCCGGGCTGTTTATACCAAGCAACTCTACTTCATCAACCTCTTCCTGCTTGGTCATCCGACCTGGCATTCTCATTGGTTCTTGTGTGTGTGTGTGTGTGTGTGTGTGTGTGTGTGTGTGTGTGTGTGTGTGTGTGTGTGTGTGTGTGTGTGTGTGTGTGTGTGTGTGTGTGTGTGTGTGTGTGTGTGTGTGTGTGTGTGTGTGTGTGTGTGTGTGTGTGTGTGTGTGTGTGTCTAATCATCTATGTATCCTAATACAACACAGTCTTTAATATGACTTGATTAGATACAGCATCAGTCAGTTACCAGACAACTGGAACCAATCAATTATTATCTATTAACTCTGGAGAAGAGATCAATCATTTGCATTTATTGGTAATCTGCTTCATCGAAAACCTCATATTATTGTTTGCAAAGAAGATCTACATTTAAAATATGATTGCTTCTAAAAATGCACTCAATCTCCAAATAAAATGCTACCCCTCATCAAAACTGCAGCAACAGAATTGTGACGTGGCTTGCCGTTTTAATTACATCATTGTGGTGACGTCTGTGGTGGCATCTGTGGTATCATCTGTGGTATCATCTGTGGTATCATCTGTGGTATCGTCTGTGGTATCATCTGTCGATTACGATGTGTTTTGCCGTTTTAATTCTGATACATTTTGTCACATCATATCTTAGTTGTCAGTCAAACTGCACAAAACTGAAAAGCAAAACATAAATTCAGGCATTCATTCCGAATAGTTAAGGTTTAGGCTAGGTTTAAGTATCAAAAGTAAATAGAATTGCAAAAATATACTTAAGTATCAAAAGTAAAATGATAAATCATTTCACATTCCTTAAATTGGGCAAACAGACAGAACAACAGTATTTTTTCTTTTTTTAAATTTCCGGACGGGTCCACTCCAACACTCCAACACTCCAACACTCCAACACTCCAACACTCAGACATCATTTACAGATAGCCAGGGGGCCACTCCAACACTCAGACATCATTTACAGATAGCCACGGGACCACTCCAACACTCAGACATCATTTACAGATAGCCAGGGGTCCACTCCAACACTCAGACATCATTTACAGATAGCCAGGGGACCACTCCAACACTCAGACATCATTTACAGATAGCCAGGGGAACACTCCAACACTCAGACATCATTTACAGATAGCCAGGGGTCCACTCCAACACTCAGACATCATTTACAGATAGCCAGGGGGCCACTCCAACACTCAGACATCATTTACAGATAGCCAGGGGAACACTCCAACACTCAGACATCATTTACAGATAGCCAGGGGGCCACTCCAACACTCAGACATCATTTACAGATAGCGACGGGTCCACTCCAACACTCAGACATCATTTACAGATAGCCAGGGGAACACTCCAACACTCAGACATCATTTACAGATAGCCAGGGGAACACTCCAACGCTCAGACATCATTTACAGATAGCCAGGGGAACACTCCAACACTCAGACATCATTTACAGATAGCCAGGGGAACACTCCAACACTCAGACATCATTTACAGATAGCCAGGGGAACACTCCAACACTCAGACATCATTTACAGATAGCCAGGGGAACACTCCAACACTCAGACATCATTTACTGATAGCCAGGGGAACACTCCAACACTCAGACATCATTTACAGATAGCCAGGGGAACACTCCAACACTCAGACATCATTTACAGATATCTAGGGGCACGCTCCAACACTCAGACATCATTTACAGATAGCCAGGGGCACGCTCCAACACTCAGACATCATTTACAGATAGCCAGGGGAACACTCCAACACTCAGACATCATTTACAGATAGCCAGGGGAACACTCCAACACTCAGACATCATTTACAGATAGCCAGGGGAACACTCCAACACTCAGACATCATTTACAGATAGCCAGGGGAACACTCCAACACTCAGACATCATTTACAGATAGCCAGGGGCACACTCCAACACTCAGACATCATTTACAGATAGCCAGGGGAACACTCCAACACTCAGACATCATTTACAGATAGCCAGTCACACTCCAACACTCAGACATCATTTAAAAACAAAGCATTTGTGTTTAGTGAGTCCACCAGATCAGAGACAGTAGACCAGGGATGTTCTCTTGATAAGTGCGTGAATTTTACCATTTTCCTGTCCTTCTAAGAATTTGAAATGTAACGAGTACTTTTGGGTGTCAGGGAAAATATATGGAGTAGAATGTACAATACTTTCCTCAGGAATGTAGTGAAGAAAAAGTTGTGAAAACTATAAATAGTAAAGTACAGATAGACAGAATTGAGAGTCAGAGAGGACCTGACAAACCCAGAGCTCAGATCCCAGTATCAGATGAACCACAATCTCTGATGTGTGTTTCTGAGTATTTCATTTGGAAGAAAAAGGTGTTTTTCACAGCTTGAACCTAACTCAAAAAATTTTGCTGGTGTTAGTACCACCGTGTAAATACCAAGTATGTTTATAGTTGTTCCCTTGACATTTATTGCTAATCCGAGTAAGTCATCAGAATCATCAAAGACATGCCCGCTGATGCTTGATTGCAGGCCTAAATATTCAGTCAGCGAGAGATAAAAACTAAAATCAGCATTACGTTTTCAGTTAGGTTCAAGACAAATCTTACACCAGCTAAATCTTTTCAGTTAGGTTCAGCTGTGAAAAACACCTTTTTTTCCCCAAATGAAATACTCAGAAACACACATCAGAGATTGTGGTTCATCTGATACTGGGATGTGAGCTCTGGGTTTGTCAGGTCCTCTCTGACTCTCAATTCAATTCAAGGGGCTTCATTGGCATGGGAAACATATGTTAACATTGCCAAAGCAAGTGAAGTAGATAACAAACAAAAGTGAAATAAACAATAAAAATGAACAGTAAACATTACACATTACAGAAGTTCCACAAAAATAAAGACATTTCAAATGTCATATTATAAAATGTATCTCTCACTCTCTCTCTCTCTCTCTGTGACGTGAGCTCTTGGTTTGTCAGGTTCTCTCTCTCTCTCTCTCTCTCTCTCCCTCCCTCCTTCCCTCCCTCCCTCCCTCCCTCCCTCCCTCCCTCCCTCTCTCTCTCTCTCTCTCTCTTTGAGTGGTGTGAAAAGGTGAGTCATAGAAATACAACCAAATTCAACCAGAGGTGACCTTTTGCTTCCCTCCTGTTCACTCCTCTGTCGTTCCTCCCTCCTGTCCCTCCTTTGTAGTTCCTCCCACCTGTTCCCTCCTCTGTCGTTCCTCCCTCCTGTTCCCTCCTCTGTCGTTCCTCCCTCCTGTCCCTCCTCTGTAGTTCCTCCCTCCTGTCCCCTCCTCTGTCGTTCCTCCCTCCTCGTTCCCTCCTCTGTCGTTCCTACCTCCTGTTCCCTCCTCTGTCGTTCCTCCCTCCTGTTCCCTCCTCTGTCATTCCTACCTCCTGTTCCCTCCTCTGTCGTTCCCTCCTGTTCCCTCCTCTGTCGTTCCTCCCTCCTGTTCCCTCCTCTGTCGTTCCTCCCTCCTGTTCCCTCCTCTGTCGTTCCTCCCTCCTGTTCCCTCCTCTGTCATTCCTCCCTCCTGTTCCCTCCTCTGTCGTTCCTCCCTCCTGTTCCCTCCTCTGTCGTTCCTCCCTCCTGTTCCCTCCTCTGTCGTTCCTCCCTCCTGTTCCCTCCTCTGTCGTTCCTCCCTCCTGTTCCCTCCTCTGTCGTTCCTCCCTCCTGTTCCCTCCTCTGTCGTTCCTCCCTCCTGTTCCCTCCTCTGTCGTTCCTCCCTCCTGTTCCCTCCTCTGTCGTTCCTCCCTCCTGTTCCCTCCTCTGTCGTTCCTCCCTCCTGTTCCCTCCTCTGTCGTTCCCTCCTGTTCCCTCCTCTGTCGTTCCTCCCTCCTGTTCCCTCCTCTGTCGTTCCTCCCTCCTGTTCCCTCCTCTGTCATTCCTCCCTCCTGTTCCCTCCTCTGTCGTTCCTCCCTCCTGTTCCCTCCTCTGTCGTTCCTCCTCCTGTTCCCTCCTCTGTCGTTCCTCCCTCCTGTTCCCTCCTCTGTCGTTCCTCCCTCCTGTTCCCTCCTCTGTCGTTCCTCCCTCCTGTTCCCTCCTCTGTCGTTCCCTCCTGTTCCCTCCTCTGTCATTCCTCCCTCCTGTTCCCTCCTCTGTCGTTCCTCCCTCCTGTTCCCTCCTCTGTCGTTCCCTCCTGTTCCCTCCTCTGTCATTCCTCCCTCCTGTTCCCTCCTCTGTCGTTCCTCCCTCCTGTTCCCTCCTCTGTCATTCCTCCCTCCTTTTCCCTCCTCTGTCGTTCCTCCCTCCTGTTCCCTCCTCTGTCGTTCCTCCCTCCTGTTCCCTCCTCTGTCGTTCCTCCCTCCTTTTCCCTCCTCCACTGTCATTCCCCCGACATTACCTCGCTACTTCCTGGCAAGGTCGGTGCTGGGTGGCACCCAAGAGCCAGGCAGCCAGAGGGCTAGGGTTACAGCAGGACAGCTTCCCAAATGGCACCCTATTCCCTGTTTCCTGTTTCGTGCACTATTCTTGACCAGGGCACATAGTCATAGGCCTATAGGGTCTGTTCAAAAGCAGTGCACTAAATTTGCAATAGGGTGCCATTTGGAACGGACACCAGCTCTCTGCTCCTCACATGT
>NC_138319.1:38700000-38730000 GCF_965601325.2 Salmo salar
TCTCCGTCATATAAAAGATCTACTGGCTCCAGAAATTCCCCATCATGTTGAAGAATTTGATCCAGGGATCGTGCCTGTCTGGATAGAAGTTCACGTTGGTTTATAAAGGTGGATGGAGTGGTGTCACGCTCCTAAAGCCACCGCCGGGGTTCAAAGGTAAACGTGAGTCTGGGAGAGAGATTGATCTTGATCGCAGGGTGAAACCTTTTTTGGAACGGAGGGCGTGTAATCGCGTTGGAAAGCGGAACCAAACCCCGTCGTTATTTAAATGGTATTGTTTAAACGAAATGTGAGAGAGAGAGAGAGAGAGGTCGGTCAAATCTGAATTGAGCGATATTATGAAATTGAAGACGGAGCTAAAACCACTGCTGGCGATAGAGATATTAGCCAAGACTTTGATGAGGTTTATCCGTCACCATAAATGTTAACAAATCGAATGTCACACTTGAGAAATACACGTTTGAAAGATCAATTAGGTATTCAAACACGAACAGTTGCATTACAATTTTTTTTTTTTTATCCTACTGCAAAATAGGCAAAACCACATCAGTAACAAAACATGAAGTAGTTAATTAGAGCAAGCTGATAGAGAAAAGAAACAGCTTGTAAAACACAGTGACTAAGACTTAAAAACAACAAAAAAAAACACTGATTGTGGAGAAGACTGTCTGTTGGGTTTTGGGCCTAAACTATAATATAACCTTAAACTATTCACAGTTAGTCTGACTTTCTATGCTTTTCTATAGTGTCCTCTTTCTGTCATTCCATTCCATTAACTCCTCCTCTTTGTCTCACTCCCTCTATCCCTCTGTCTGTCCCCTGTCCCCCTCCATTCACCCCATCTCTCTCTAAATGTCTCACCCCACCCTTGCCCCTCTTTATCGTCATCTCACCCCTCCCTCCCTCCCTCCCTCCCTTCTCTCTCTCCCAAAGGCCTATGCTATGTTGGGAGGTAGTGTCTCTGAAAATGTCTCTCCCCACCCAGCCCAGCCCTGCCCCGCCTCACCCTTAACCCCTCTTTTCATCCTCTGCTCCTTCCCTTCCTTCTTCCCTTCTCACGGGCCTATGTGCTCCAGGTGGTCTACAGCCACCTGTGTTGTCTTTGTGGCGCTGTCATCTGTCTCCGGGCATGCTTTGTAGGGTTGCCAGTGTGAGGACAGGCCCCGGCGCAGACTGATGATGGAGATACATCTCCCTGGCCTAGCCTCTCACAAAATGGCACCCTAATTCACTACCTAGTTGAAACAATAGGTACTGTATCCCTATGGGCCCTGGTAACAAGTAGTGTACTGGGTAGTGTAGGTAGGTAGGGTGCTATTTGGGATTCATAAAGCCTCTCACAGGAGCCCAGTGTTGCCCCTCTGCACAGAGGGAGATGTCTTCTGTGTGAACGATGTCAACGATGTCTTCTGTCTCAACGATGTCTTCTGTCTCAACGATGTCTTCTGTCTCAACGATGTCTTCTGTCTCAACGATGTCTTCTGTCTCAACGATGTCTTCTGTCTCAACGATGTCTTCTGTCTCAACGATGTCTTCTGTCTCAACGATGTCTTCTGTGTGAAATCCTGGGGGAACATTCTCACAGTGGGCCAGGTACACAAAACCAAACCATGCATTGCTTGTCTTACCTTTGTCCATGGAGTGTTTACAAGGTAAGCAAAGCAAATATTTCATTTTTGTAATTTGTAATTTGGGTGAACTATTAACTCAAATACATGTTGTTGAAACTATAATAAATAAAAAATGTTAGGATCTGACAGAATGTTTTTACTTCTAGAACCTGACAGGATTTTTTATTTTTTTTAAGTTTGTCAGGCAAATTGCAGTCCCTCAAACAGAAAAACATACACAGGTGCATTTCCATGGTCGCAAAAATCCCCACTAGGGCTGAAAGTTGTGCCGCTTCAAAGTAAAAACGTCTAACATCCGATCTGGCTGATCTAATGAGTCTCCTCAAGCTATACGTCTGCCTGCTACACTGACTTCATCCCTGTATAAACCAACAAATGGCTGAAGTGTTACAGATTGATCATAATAAATGTAAACTTACGATTGAGCCAACACGGTCTCTGCTAACGTGGGCAACATTGCCGTCAAATTTCAATCGCGCTGTAAAGCTGAATTTCACGCGCTACACGGATTGAATAGAGCCCCTAAATCAATTGTCAGTGCCCTGATACACACACACACACACACACACACACACACACACACACACACACACACACACACACACACACACACACACACACACACACACACACACACACACACACATAGATTACACTAGTCTAGACAGTAGCAGACAGGCTATATGTGAAAATGTCTATAGATTAAAGTTTTTATGTGAAAATGTGTGTGTGTGTGCGTGCGTGCATATGTGCATGTGTGTGTCAGGGCAGTGACAATGGATTTAGGGGCTCTATTCAATCCATGTGTGTGTGTGTGTGTGTGTGTGTGTGTGTGTGTGTGTGTGTGTGATAGAACCAACAACCCTCTCTGTCATGCATGGCCTTGGGAATCCTTTAAGGATTTTAAGGGGTACTGCGGTGTCGGGCAGCGAGTGCTCTCGGGCGCCCTTCGAACTGCTTGCATCACCCCCCCCCCCCCCCCCCCCCCCGCCTTAAGTGTATTGTCACTGCCCTGACACACACACACACACACACACACACACACACACACACACACACACACACCACACACACACACACCCTGTTTGTCTCTTTCCACACCATGGGCTGGCCAAACAGCAGGGTCCTCTGGCTCTCCAACGGGTCAGCTCTCCTCTCAACTCTCTCAACCCCGCTGGATGCTTTGATCTGACAGGCTGAGAGGGGTTTGAGAGCAAGGGGCTTTGAGGACTGGAGTGGGGTGGGGTGGGGTGGAAGTGTGAGGACTGGCTGGGTGGAAGTCGGAGGGGAGTTGTGTGTTAGAAGTTGTGGTTGTGTGTGGGGGGGGGGGGTGATTAGGAAGTTGGGGAGGTGAGTTGTGGTTGTGTGTCGGGCTGTTACGGTGACCGTATTGACGACAGTCAAATTCACATCACCGTTTAGTCACGGTAATTAGGCTTCTCCAAGCTCCAATGCTGCTGCTGGTCATTAGTAGCCTACCAAACGTGCTAACTGCCTGGGACTCAGCACTCTATTGTCCCTCTAATCTCTCTGACATCAATGCAAATGGGATAGAAAATTCTAATCAAACACTTCATGAGAGTCCATGAGCTCATGCTGCGTAAAGTTTCTACAGGCTATGCAATTGTGTGAAAAACAGAGTGATGGCCTCTACTAAAATGTGGAGGATCCTCATCAACTTTCTATTGGGCTTTTTATTTATTTTTTATTTCACCTTTATTTAACCAGGTAGGCAAGTTGAGAACAAGTCCTTTATTTAACCAGGTAGGCTAGTTGAGAACAAGTTCTCATTTACAACTGCGACCTGGCCAAGATAAAGCAAAGCAGTGCGACACAAACAACAACACAGAGTTACACATGGAATAAACAAGTGTACAGTCAATTACACAATAGAAAAAAAAAAGAAAGTCTATATACAGTGTGTGCAAATGGCGTAAGGAGGTAAGGCAATAAATAGGCCATAGTAGCGAAGTAATTACAATTTAGCAAATTAACACTGGAGTGATAGACGAGCAGATGATGATGTGCAAGTAGAAATACTGCTGTGCAAAAGAGCATAAAAATAAATAAAAACAATATGGGGATGAGGTAGGTAGATTGGGTAGGCTATTTACAGATGGGCTATGTACAGCTGCAGCGATCGGTTAGCTGCTCAGATAGCTAACGTTTAAAGTTAGTGAGGGAAATATAAGTCTCCAGCTAAACCTACTATATTTATTTCTCAACTTTTTCTAATATTAAGCACATTGCTTCTCTTTACAAGTGAAGTATAACCTACCTGGCTGGTATGAAAATGAACCACGGGGAAAAGCGTCCTCCATCCGCTATATAAGTGCATAAATTACATGTATTTTTGTGATCGGGTTTTTCTCACAGGCTACAAGTGAAGACAGACACATCGGGGGATGCCACAAGTGCCCGTCCTGATCTAATTCCAAGGGGAATATTGAAGATATTAGATGAACTGTCCACATTTACTTTTCGTCAGCCAATCAGATGAGTAGTAGGTCAAACAAACAAAGGAAGCACTAGCCTATGTCAATCTATTATCCCCCATAGTACAAAGGTCAAACCTATTTCTATTCTATGTGAGAAATAAATATTCTAAACATAGTCTGGAGACAGTTGTGGGTTTGCAATAGATCCCAAATTAATACAACGACTAGCGTGAAAGAAAACATAAAAAAAAATGTTTTTATGCATTGTGGCTGATGCAACAGATCAGAACATATAGTTTAAAATGTTGATAAACTATTAGGCTATTTCTTCACGTTATAAATGCAGCGATGCGCACACGGCAGTAGGCTATAGTGGAAAACACCATTATCAAAAAAGACCACAAATGTAATCATGCATGTAATGCTTTTATTATAAAGAAGCAATTTTATGGTGAAAATTGATCTTCCCCAAACTCACACGCTGCTTATGTAAAGCGGATTAAGCGGATTAATGTGCTTAATTTTAAGAAGTTATTTGGCTAGTTTAGTCATAACAACCTTGTTAAAACATATAGGTCTATGGGCTAGGCTACATGAGCTGTGCGACTATGATTCGAAAAAAAAAGTCGCCAAAAGAAAGGCCTTGTTTCTTACGCTAGGCATCATTCACAAGTGATAATCTATAATTCAGAAGTGATAGGCTAATATTGTCACCCGTCAGACTATTCTTGATTTAATATTTTCTTTACATATACTAAATCATGTGTTTGGATTTAGAATGGACCATCATCATGCACCTGTACGAAACAGGGTCAGTGGGAAAAAAAATACTTTAAAATACTTAAATAGCGAATGGAGGACACTTTTACCTGTAGTTTATTTTCATGCCAGCCAGGTAGGCTATACTGCTGTTGTAAAGATAAGCAATGTGCTTCACACTAGGAAAGTTGAGAAATAAATATAGTGGGCCTAGCCTAATAGAAAGCTGATCCTCCTATATTTAGTAGAGGCCATCTTTCTTGCGCAATTGCGTAGCCTATTGAAATGAGCTTATAGGCTCTCACGAAGTGTTTGAATAGAAATTTGAGACACATTTGCATTGATGTCAGACTGATTAGATGGACAAAACAAGTTTGGTAGGCGACTAATAACCTTCAACAGCATCAGAGCTTGGAGAAGCCTAATTACCGTGACTATTTAGTCACGTGGAATTTGACTGCCTTCATGACTCGTGACCGCCGTTGTGCCAGTAATACAGTCACCGCAACAGCTCTAGTGGAGTTGCAGGACTGACGCTGGGAAGTCACATTTTAATCAAAATCAAATTTTCTTGGCTAGCTATAACTAGCTAGCTGGGAAGTCTGTTTACTTGGCTTGGCTAGCTATAACTAGCTAGATGGGAAGTATGTTTACTTAGCTTGGCTAGCAATAGCTAGCTAGCTGGGAAGTCTGTTTTCTTAGCTTGGTTAGCTATAGCTAGCTAGCTAGGAAGTCTGTTTATTAAGCTTAGCTAGCTATGGCTAGCTATCTTTGACGTCTGTTTACTTGGCTTGGCTAGCTATGGCTAGCTGGGAAGTCTGTTTATTTGGTTTGGCTAGCTACAGCTGGTTGGGAAGTCTGTTGACTTGGCTTTGCTAGCTGGGAAGTCTGTTTACTTGGCTTGGCTAGCTATAGCAAGTTGGGAAGTCTGTTGACTTGGCTTTGCTAGTTAGGAAGTCTGTTTAATTGGCTTGGCTAGCTATAGCTAGTTGGGAAGTCTGTTGACTTGGCTTTGCTAGCTGGGAAGTCTGTTTACTTGGCTTGGCTAGCTAGGAAGTCTGTTTACTTGTCTTGGCTAGCTATGGCTAGCTAGCTGGGAAGTCTGTTTACTTGGCTTGGCTAGCTGTAGCTAGCTAGCTGTTTTTTTTTTTAAAGCGACTTTGAGATTCTGTATGAAAAGCATTACATTATTATTATCATCATTATTAACCATTGGAGACTCATTCAAGCACACCAGATGACATACACTAGTATACAAGGAGAATAAGGTTATGTCCCAAATGGCACCCTAACCCAATATAGTGCACTACATAGAAAATAGAGTGCTATTTGGGATGCTTGAAAGAAGTAGCAAAAAAAGCTCCTATCACCTGTACTATGTACTGTACTGCACACTGTACTACTTACTCTGGGCAGACCTTTTGTTCTCCAAAACTACGAAAGAATAATGAGAATGTCATACAACCAGTCGGTTTACTGTAATCTTTCTGGTCCACTGGGTGTGTGTGTGTGTGTGTGTGTGTGTGTGTGTGTGTGTGTGTGTGTGTGTGTGTGTGTGTGTGTGTGTGTGTGTCTCCCACCTCCATATGGGCGCATGGGCGCCTCTCCTCCACACAGTTTACCCACAGATGGCGACACACAGACACACACACACACACACACACACACACACTACACACACACACACACACACACACACACACACACACACACACACACACACACACACACACACACACACACACACACACACACACACACACACACACACACACACACACACACACACACACACACATGGATCCGTCAGCTCTAGCTCAGGCCAGTCCAGCCCATCATCTGAAGGTATAGTAATTAACTAGCCATCTGATATACCATCAAGCCAAGAGGGTATCTATCCAAGGGACATGCACACAAACAGGTAATCCATCACAACGGGCTAACTGGCCTAGCATCACTGTCATTAATGGTGACACGAGGCATGCCAGTAGAGACATTTATGGTGTGTTTAACTTATTTTAATTTTATTTTTTGCAGGGAATTAACATTTATAGCATGTCTAACTTTTAAAAAAAATAAATAGGGTTATAAAATTCTGGTAACTTTCAAAAAGTTCCCAATCCTTGTTGGAAGATTCAGGATATTTTGCACATTCTGGGAATCTACGTACCGGGAATTCTAGAAAACAAAATGGTAACCTTGGGGAATTTACTGGATATTTTTTTTTTTAAAACTATAAATGAGTCAATAGTTTCTAGCCGTTGTCGAAGAGGAGTCTAGAAGAAACAACTCATGACTCAATCATGCCCTTCACTTTTTACTCTCAACCTGGAAACCAGGATATCTGGATACCGTGTTTGATTGAATAGGGGTACTTGGTTACTTTGTGATGCGTCACTGTGTATACTAGTGTCCAGTTATTTATACTACACTGTTAATAAGACATGAGGGACTTGCTTGGTTGGCACACAACCCCACCATGACTTAGTATGTGTCCCAAATCACACACTATTCCTTATATAATGCAGTAGTTTTGACCGCGGCCCATAGAGTTCTAATCAAAAGTAGTGTACTACAAAGGCAATAGGGTGCTATTGGGGACAGTCATTTTGATGAGTTATGTTGATGACTACGTGATCTGATATCAGGGGTTAAAGGTAACTTGTCATTGTGATGAGTAATGTTGACGACTACGTGATCTGATACCAGGGGTAAAAGGTAAATTCAGGTAATGTGTCAGATTAAAGCTACCTACAGTGAGCACTAGAAATATTGGGACAGTGATGCTTGTTGTCGTTGTTTTGGCTCTGTACTCCACCACTTTGGACTTGAAATGATACAATGTTAAAGTGCAGACTGTCAGCTTTAATTTGCATCCGTATAGGGTGAACCGTTTAGAAATTAAAGCGCTTTCTGTAAACAGTCCCTACATTTTATGGGACCAAACGTATTAGGACGAATTCACTTCTGATCTACTATATGCATTGCTGCATATTGTATTTATGTTTTGTTTAGTATATGAGGACTAAATGATAGAAATTGTGACATTCAGAGAAGCAACTTTCAACAAGAACGTCGACCAAATTCCATTATCTTTTAATTCATAAAAAGTTTTCTGATATACGGTATATAAAATGTTTGTGCTGGATGTGAAGTCTTGGTCAACATTGTGACCTGATAATAATAATAATAATAAAATAATAAAATGTGGTCAACTTTCTTTGTTGTTTCCCACCGTAGACTAGCACTTTTGGTCCCCTTCAAAAGCAATAAACAAAAGCGAGAAACCGTATCTCAATAAAATCCTCCCTTTTGCCCACTATATCTCAGACATCACGTTATACATGATACCTATGAAATCTCTTTGTGTGCGTCCCAAATAGCAGCACATTCCCTTTATAGTGCCCAGGCCCCAGTCCAAAAACAGTGCACGATATAGGGAATACGGTGCAGAATGGGACGCAACCTCTTCAGTGGTCATGAAGAGTTCAGCCCTCTTTCAAAAACAAGACCAGTTGGATTTAGCGATCTGGTGCTTTTTTGTTGCTTGGAAGTATCTGTCAGATCGTCTGACAGGATTTTTTTTTTTTTTTACCGAGAGGTGAAAGGTGGCGTCAGATTGTCAAAATAAGACTGATGGTTCGATAATAAATCCACTCTGACATTTATTTGGGTTTTTGCAGTTCGATCCGGAACGTTCCAAACATGTAATTTAATTGATGAGAATGATTGACCATGAAAAAAAACAGAAAACAGTTCAAGACGTCAATGCTGTTTGAATAAAAGCACCTAATTCATGTCTTATAGTATTAGTTAATAGGACGGCACTGTGTGTCTGGGAATTCTGGGTATTTTTCTTCAAGGTCAGTTAGAATTTTTTTTTTTTGTTGCTGTTTGGGCACATGACAAAATCCAGTCTCCAGTCTACAGTAACAGTCCCATCTACTATTCTGCTGTAATTAATTCAATATAAAGAACATTACAATAACTGTTCTAAAAATATGTTATGGGTGGGTTATATTAGGTCATCCCGAGGAACATTTTCTCTGACCCTGGCCGTCAGAGAAACTCCATTTTGTCAAGAAGTCTCTTTTGATGTGGCTGAGTTTTTTTAAAACATTTTTTTCATCATAGTCATAGGTGTGTTACACCTTTGTTACCCAGCAAAGCTTCAGAGTCGATGACAAAGAGGCTGGGCCCCAAGCACCTATTGTAGCCTAGAGAACAATACAGAGGCTGTGAATGGACTAATCCCTTTGGACTGCTGACAGCTAGGCCCTCTAAGCAACGTGGGGACCCATTTCATTTGTCCACTGGCCACTCCCTGCTGTCTGACAGGGATGGGAAAAATACCTGGGGGGGGGACTTACCTGTCCTGTACAACACACACACACACACACACACACACACACACACACACACACACACACACACACACACACACACACACACACACACACACACACACACACACACACACACACACACACACACCACCCAGAGGAGGGGCTGACTGTGAGCATTCGTCTCCATTGTCTGGCTATCATTGTAGAGTTAGATGATGAATGAGGGCAAGGTGGGAGAGACGTGGCTGGAGGGTGTGTGTGTGTGTAAAAGCTATTCAGGCTGACTCTTATTCAGGTCTGGAAACAAATAATTTTGACCCAGATAAAGGGATTCAGGTGGATGATGGTGTTACACGTGAAAATACAAGTGGGTAACACTACATCACAGTTTTAAACGCACATCCAATAATACCGTGACATTCTCCCATATGATTTATGGTTTCATGAATGGTGAACGTGTGTGAATGGGCCTCGATGTTGTTGTGTGACTGACTGACTGTTTTTATAAACACATCCCGGAGCGCACCTGTCCCCAGTCCAAAAACTCAGAGACTGATGGTGAACATATGTCATTCTGTCAGTCAGTCAGTCTTTCATTCAGCGTGGAGCGAGAAAATAACTAACCTATTGAGGACATGTCCTGGTGTAAACCCATTTTGAGCAGAGAGTATGGATGATGTAGAGACAGTAGCGAGGCTCAGAGGGCCCCTCCCATTACCTGTAAACAGGGGAAAGGATAGCTACACACGCCCTAAGAGCACAGGCAAATATCCGTTTCTTGAATAATGTTGTTAGCAGTGGAAGCAGCATCTATCCAAAAAACAGACTGACGGACTGACTGACTGACAGGCAGACAGAACCAGCATGGTGATCCACTCCTCCCCCTTTACCCCAGCCCTCCACCAATCCTCATCCTTTACCCCAGCCCTCCACCAATCCTCATCCTTTACCCCAGCCCTCCACCAATCCTCATCCTTTACCCCAGCCCTCCACCAATCCTCATCCTTTACCCCAGCCCTCCACCAATCCTCATCCTTTACCCCAGCCCTCCACCAATCCTCATCCTTTACCCCAGCCCTCCACCAATCCTCGTCCTTTATGCCAGCCCTCCACCAATCCTCGTCTTTTACGCCAGCCACTCCCATCATCCTGCAACAAAGCCTGTCTATTGTCTCTACAGAGGATCAGCCAGCCACTCCCATCATCCTTCCTGTCTGTTGTCTCCATACAGGATCAGCCAGCCACTTTCTCCCAGCCTGTAACTGTATCACCTGGTCTGTCACCTACAGGAAGTCTGTCACCTACAGGAAGTCTGTCGCCTACAGGAAGTCTGTCACCTACAGGAAGTCTGTCACAGGACACACACATGCAGGCTCACACAGAAAAAAACTCTGGCAGGCACATACTCACATACAGTGCATTAAGGAAGTATTCAGACCCCTTGACTTATTCCACATTTTGTCACGTTACAGACTTATTCTAAAATTGTTTAAATTGTTTGTTTTCCCTCATCAATCTACACACAATCCCCATAATGACATCACGGTACCCCATAATAACATCACAATAGCCCATAGTGACATCACAATACCCCATAATGACATCACAATAGCTGCTGCCTTGGCAGGAACTAATGGGGATCCATAATAAACCCCCAGGAAGAGTAGCTGCTGCCTTGTCAGGAACTAATGGGGATCCATAATAAACCCCCAGGAAGAGTAGCTGCTGCCTTGGCAGGAACTAATGGGGATCCATAATAAACCCCAGGAAGAGTAGCTGCTGCCTTGGCAGGAACTAATGGGGATCCATAATAAACCCCAGGAAGAGTAGCTGCTGCCTTGGCAGGAACTAATGGGGATCCATAATAAACCCCAGGAAGAGTAGCTGCTGCCTTGTCAGGAACTAATGGGGATCCTTAATATGAAAAGCCAACTCCTGAGGTGCTTAAATGTTGCACCTCCTACAACCAATGTTGTTATTATTTGACCCTGCTGGTCATCAATGAACATTTAAACACCTTTTTAGATCCATCTGGCCTTAATGGCCATGTTCTGTTATAATCTCCACCCGGCACAGCCAGAAGAAGACTGGACACTACCCCTCAGAGCCTGGTTCCTCTCTAGGTTTCTTCCTAGGTTCCTGCCTTTCAAGGGAGTTTTTCCTATCCACCGTGCTTCTACATCTGCTTTGCTTTGCTGTTTGGGGTTTTAGGCTGCTTTTCTGTATAAAGCACTTTGGGACATCAGCTGATGTAAAAAGGGCTTTATAAATACATTGGATTTGATTATCGTTGGCAATGAAACTGTGGCTTGGTTCCTTGGCCTGATCTGGCTACATACGCTGTGAATCTAAAGTAGCATTTTGCATTGATAACCAAATAAAATATCAGTGACTGTTTAAACAATAAACCAAACAAGATTAGAATCCCCCCAAGTAATAACTGAACCAGTCTTGTTCTCTGTGATGTAATGACATTTCTATTTTTAGCTGAAATATGAGAGTGAACACATTGAAACAGCATATCACATTTGGATAATGTTGTAGGTTTACAGTGGCAAGCATAAGAATATTTGCAATCGCAAATATTTAACTATGAATTTTATTATTTCACATGGAAATTTGGCAAGATAAATGTAAAAAGTTATTTTACTAGGCAAGTCAGTTAAGAACAAATTCTTACTTACAATGACAGCTTACCGGGGAACAGTGGGTTAACTGCCTTGTTCAGGGGCAGAACAACAGATTTTTATTTTGTCAGCTCGGGGATTTAATCCAGCAACCTTTCGGTTACTAGTCCAACGCGCGGACCACTAAGCTACCTGCCACCCCCCAAAAATGAATAGCTATGTTATTAGCCAGGCTAAATCCAGAGCTATCGCCCCGTGTGAATGGGACTCTAGAAAACATAGACGGGCAGGAGTTGTGACAAAGTGAGAGAGTCTTCAATTTTACACAGATATTCGATACACATTTTTAAATAAATTATAAATATAGAGTTTATTTTTTTCCTATCATGATGGAATGGTCCCCAACCCTGTATCCTAGACACCCACTTGAGCGACTCACCAACTAATGAGAAGTCCTGCAAGTATCCTACACAGCCATGACAGAAAAGACCCACTAAATCAGCCTACTCATTCAAGGGTTTTTGTGTATTTTTACTGTTTTCTACATTGTAGAATAATAGTGAAGACATCAAAACTATGAAATAGCACATATGGAATCATGTAGTAACCAAAAAAGTGTCAAAATATATATTATATTTGAGATTCTTCAAAGTAGCCATCCTATGCCTTGATGACAGCTTTGCACACTCTTGGCATTCTATCAACCAGCTTCATGAGGTAGTCACCTGGAATGCATTTTAATTAACAGGTGTGCCTTGTTACAGTTCATTTGTGGATTTTTTTCATTCTTAATGCATTTCAGCCAATCAGTTGTGTTGTGACAAGATAGGGGTGGTATACAGAAGATAGCCCTATTTGGTAATAGACCAAGTCCATATTATGGCAACAACAGCTCAGATAAGCAAAGAGAAACGACAGTCCATCATTACTTTTAGACTTGAAGGTCAGTCAATCCAGAAAATGTCAAGAACTTTTCAAGTTTCTTCAAGTGCAGTCGCAAAAACTGTCAAGCGCTATGATGAAATTGGCTCTCTTGAGTATCGCCACAGGAAAGGAAGACCCAGAGTTATCTCTGCTGCAGAGGATAAGTTCATTACAGTTACCAGCCTCAGAAATCAGCAATTAACTGAACCTCAGATTGCAGCCCAAATAAATGCTTCACAGAGTTCAAGTAACAGACACATCTCAACATCAACTGTTCAGAGGAGACTGAATCAGGCCTTCATGATCGAATTGCTGCAAAGAAAACACTACTAAAGGACACCAATAAGAAGACGCAACTTGCGTGGGCCAAGAAACACGAGCAATGGACATTAGACCGGAGGAAATCTGTCCTTTTGTCTGATGAATCCAATTTTGAGATTTTTGGTTCCAACAGAGTAGGTGAACGGATGAGCTCCGCATGTGTGGTTCCCACCGTGAAGCATGGAGGAGGAGGGGTGATGGTGTGGGGGTGTTTTGCTGGTGACACTGCCAGTGATTTATTTAGAATTCAAGGCACACTTAACCAGCATGGCTACCACAGCATTCTGCAGCGATAAGCCATCCCATCTTGTATGCGCTTAGTGGGAAATCATTTGTTTTTCAACAGGATAATGACCCAAAACACACCTCCAGGCTGTGTAAGGGCTATTTGACCAAGAAGGAGAGTGATGGAGTGCTGCATCAAATGACCCGACTTCAACCAAATTGAGATGGTTTGGGTTGAGTTGGACTGCAGAGTGAAGGAAAAGCAGCAAAAATATGTGGGAACTCCATCAAGACTGTTGGAAAAGCATTGCAGGTGAAGCTGGTTGAGAGAATGCCAATAGTGAGCAAAGCTGTCATCAAGGCAAAGTGGCTACTTTGTTAAACACTTTTTTGGTTACTACATTATTCCATATGTGTTATTTCATACTTTTGATGTCTTCACAATTATTTTACAATGTAGAAAAAAGTAAAAAATAAAGAAAAATCCTTGAATGAGTAGGTGTGTCCAAACTTTTGACTGGTAGTGTATATTTAAAAAAATATATTGGGATTGGAAATGACGCAAACAATTACAATGACGGAAGCCACAATCTGTCAGCATTATTAAATAAAAATAAAAAAGGAAGATATATTAAAATATATACTGAACTTTATTTGTACTCTCTCTTTGTGTGTTGTTATCATTCGTAATATCGACAAATCTGTTGTTTGAGCAAAATGTTTTGAGGACTGATCGAATGTAAAATACTTCCAGACAACTTCATTAATGTAAAGAGAGAGAAGTAGCCTACGATCTGTCAAACCGAATTAAACTTTGTTCTCTTGTCTGGTGAACTAGACATTAGTCAAGCCAGGAGAATAGTTGTAGCGAGTTCGTCATTCTATACTGAACAAAAATATAAACGCAACATGTAAAGTGTCGGTCCCATTTTTCATGATATGAAATAAAAGATCCCATAAACGCGCACAAAAAGCTTATTTCTCTCAAATGTTGTGCACAAATTTGTTTACATCCCTGTTAGTGAGCATTTCTCCTTTGCCAAGATAATCCATCCACCTGACAGGTGTGGCATATCAACAACCTGATTAAACAGCATGACCGTTACACAGGTGCACCTCGTGCTGGGGGACAATAAAAGGCCACTCTAAAATGTGCAGTTTCCTCAGACAACACAATGCCACAGATGTCTCAAGTTGTGAGGGAGCGTGCAACTGACATGCTGACTACAGGAATGTCCACCAGAGCTGTTGCCAGAGATTTAATGTTCATTTCTCGACCAATGTTGTTTTAGAAACTTTGGCAGTACATCCAATCGGCCTCACAACCTCAGACTATATGTAACCTGCCAGCCCAGTACCGCCACATCTGGGTTTTTCACCTGCGGGTTCATCAGGGGAGGGGTTCTGAGTATTTCTGTCTGTAATTAAGACAGTAAAACGTATTATCATTGGTTGGGCCTGGCTCCCCAGTGGGTGGACCAGTCATGTGAAATCCATAGATTAGGTCCTAGTGAATATATTTCAATTGACTGATTTCCTTCTATGATCTGTAACTCGGTAAAATCTTTGAAATTGTTGCATGTTGCGTTTATATTTTTGTTCAGTATATTTCAAAGCAGTGTTTCGATATTGGAAGAATTTCTATTGAAAATACACATTGAATAACGAGGTACATGCAACTTTAACTTAATTATTCAAATTAGTGAATTCGGCTATTTTAGCCACACCCATTGCTGACAGTTGTATAAAATTGAGCACACAGCCATGCAATCTCCATAGACAAACATTTTCAGTAGAATGACCTTAACCTTACTTAAGAGCTCAGTGACTTTCAACGTGGCACCGACACAGAATGCCACCTTTCCAACTAGTCAGTTTGTCAAAATACTGCCCTGCTAGAGCTGCCCCGGTCAACTGTTAGAGCTGCCCCGGTCAACTGTTAGTGCTGCCCCGTTCAACTGTTAGACCTGCCCCGGTCAACTGTTAAAGCTGCCCCGTTCAACTGTTAGACCTGCCCCGGTCAACTGTTAAAGCTGCCCCGGTCAACTGCTAGAGCTGCCCCGGTCAACTGTTAGAGCTGCCCCGGTCAACTGCTAGAGCTGCCCCGGTCAACTGTTAGAGCTGCCCCGGTCAACTGTTAGAGCTGCCCCAGTCAACTGTTAGAGCTGCCCCATTCAACTGTTAGAGCTGCCCCGTTTAACTGTTAGAGCTGCCCTGGTCAACTGTTAGAGCTGCCCCGGTCAACTGTTAGAGCTGCCCCGGTCAACTGTTAGAGCTGCCCCAGTCAATTGTTAGAGCTGCCCCGTTCAACTGTTAGAGCTGCCCTGGTCAACTGTTAGAGCTGCCCCGGTCAACTGTTAGAGCTGCCCCGGTCAACTGTTAGAGCGGAGTGGAGGAGTGGAGGCTGTTGATGCAGCAAAGGGGGGGACCAACGCCATATTAGTGCCCATGATTTTGGAATGAGATGTTGACAAGCAGGTGTCCACATACTTTTGATCATGTAGTGTATCTGCTAAATATCCCTTACCTTCCTATTTCTCAACCAGTTGTCTGGGATGTTCATCACTTGCTGGTGCTCAAATGGACTTCTTCCTTTCTCTCACTTCCTTGGCTGCTCTCTCAAGAACCTTGTTTTCCATTTCTACATGATGATGTCTGCTCTGTAACAAACGTTCTTATGCATGACACATTGCAAAATATACTATGCATAAAATGTAGAAAATGTAGTCATCATTTATATTGGGCATGGTGGCCATCGGTTCAACTTACCCCAAGGAAAACAAATGACTATATTAGCCAACATAGCTTCAAGGATGCACTTTGTAAAACTTTTTTTTTTAAATCTTAAAACAATCTACTTTGGTTTAGATACGAGCATCGTGATAGAATTCACCATATTTGTCTTTGTGAAAATCTGTTGTTTTGGACCTAACTTGCTTACCACTTTTTCCATGTGGTTTCTTCCTTCACAGATTTCATGAAATGATGACCTCTTTCTAAACATTTGGTCAAATTATGAATTTTATGTGTCCTAGAAACACGAGGTGGCTCCTCTTACCCCACTCTCCCCTACTAGACCAAGAGGTCTCCTCTTACCCCACTCTCCCCTACCAGACTAACAGTCCTTAACTAGACCAAGAGGTCTCAACTTACCCCACTCTCCCCTACTAGACCAAGAGGTCTCAACTTACCCCACTCTCCCCTACTAGACCAAGAGGTCTCAACTTACCCCACTCTCCCCTACTAGACCAAGAGGTCTCAACTTACCCTACTCTCCCTTACTAGACCAAGAGATCTCAACTTACCCTACTCTCCCTTACTAGACCAAGAGGTCTCAACTTACCCCACTCTCCCCTACTAGACCAAGAGGTCTCAACTTACCCCACTCTCCCCTACTAGACCAAGAGGTCTCAACTTACCCTACTCTCCCTTACTAGACCAAGAGATCTCAACTTACCCTACTCTCCCCTACTAGACCAAGAGATCTCAACTTACCCTACTCTCCCCTACTAGACCAAGAGGTCTCAACTTACCCCACTCTCCCCTACTAGACCAAATCAAATCAAATGTATTTATATAGCCCTTCTTACATCAGCTGATATCTCAAAGTGCTGTACAGAAACCCAACCTAAAACCCCAAACAGCAAGCAATGCAGGTGTAGAAGCACGCTGGCTAGGAAAAACTCCCTAGAAAGGCCAAAACCTAGGAAGAAACCTAGAGAGGAACCAGGCTATGAGGGGTGGCCAGTCCTCTTCTGGCTGTGCTGGGTGGAGATTATAACAGCACATGGCCAAGATGTTCAAATATTCATAAATGACCAGCATGGTCAAATAATAATAATCATAGTAGTTGTCGAGGGTCTAACAAGTCAGTAAGTGTCAGTTAGCTTTTTCATAGCCGATCTTTGAGAGTATCTCTACCGCTCCTGCTGTCTCTAGAGAGTTGAAAACAGCAGGTCTGGGACAGGTAGCACGTCCGGTGAACAGGTCAGGGTTCCAGCAGGTCTGGGACAGCAGTACTGGGACAGGTAGAACGTCCAAGAGACCTCAACTTACTCCACTCAACCCCTACTAGAATACAGACTCATCTTATCCTACTCTCCCCTACTAGACTACAACGTGAGATACAAAACGCAACACCTCTGTCACCTCTGTCAGTCATGGAGGTTCCCTTTGTGGAATACTGACTACAGATGGACAGGATATTTCTGCCTGCCTGAGCGTTCTCCTGCCACCACAAGATGGTGCTGTTTTTGCAGTGTGAAAACCACCTTGCCCCAGCTTGTAAAAATTACATTGCTCTTAAAGACATGTACCTTTGGTGACAAGTAAGTCTTTTAATGTTTTAAACCTTCCACTTTGGGCTGGATGCGTCAATGTGTAGTTCATATATGCTTAATTTATAAGCAGAAAAACTGTCTTGCGTCAATTAGCCATGAAATCCCTAGTTTGAAGGCAACTGTTTTCTCTACATTTACCCTCACGTGGGGCTAACCCCCGTAGCAAATTGAGTTTCAACCAATGAGCTTCAGCCCTTCGCCATTTGAGTGACAGCTAGCAAGACACACACAGTAGAGAGTAGAGAGAGAGAAATCACAGTCTACTTTAACAGAGAAATACTCAGTCATGAGGCATCAAAGCCAAAGGAACTGAGTAATAATAAGAAATGCTATAGATGGAAGGAAAGTAGTGTGGAAACCTAACAAACAACAATTAGGCAACAACAAATTCAATCCCTTTTAGACAACTTCCTGGACAAAAAAATCCCCTATAATAGTGAAGGTGTAAACTTGGCAGTAGAAATACTAAACAGTATATTTGACCTCTCAGCTTCCCTGTCAAACAGTAAAACAGAAGAAAATTAACAACAATGACAAATGATTTGATGAAGAATACAAAAACCTAAGAAAGAAATTGAGAAACCTGTCCAACCAAAAACATAGAGACCCAGAAAACCTGAGTCTACGCCTTCACTATGGTGAATCACTAAAACAATACAGAAATACACTACGGAAAAAGAAGGAATAGCACGTCAGAAATCAGCTCAATGTAATTGAAGAATCCATAGATTCGAACCACTTCTTGGAAAATTGGAATTCACTAAACAAACAACAACACAAATAATTATCTATCCAAAATGGAGATGAATGGGTAAACCACTTCTCCAATCTGTTTGGCTCTATAACAATGAACAAAAGCACAATAGAAAATTTGTGGGCAGAACTGAAAAAAAAACACGTGTAAGCAAGGAGGTCTACAAACCTGACTCAGTTACACCAGCTCTGTCAGGAGGAATGGGTCAAAATTCACCCAACTTATTGTGGGAAGCTTGTGGAAGGCTACCCGAAACGTTTGACCCAAGTTAAACAATTTATAGGCAATACTACCAAATACTGATTGAGTGTATGTAAACTTCTGACACACTGGGAATTTGATGAAAGAAATAAAAGCTGAAATAAATCATCTCTCAACTATTACTCTGACATTTCACATTCTTAAAATCAAGTGGTGATCTTAAATGCCCTAAAACAGGGAATTTTTACTAGGATTAAATGTCAGGAATTGTGAAAAACTGAGTTTAAATGTATTTTTGCTAAGGAGTACGTAAACTTCCAACTTCAACTGTACATGATCAAATACAAATCTTAGAATCAACTATTAAAGACTATTAAAGAGAGAGATAGAGGGAGAGGAGAGAGAGATAGAGAGAAGATACATAGGGAGAGAGAGAGAGAGCGAGAGGAGAGAGAGATAGAGAGAAGATACATAGGGAGAGAGAGAGAGAGCGAGAGGAGAGAGAGATAAGATACATAGCGGGAGAGAGAGATAGAGAGGAGAGGAGACAGAGGGAGAGAGACTACCAGAACCCACTGGATTCTCCAATTACCTTGAATGAACTACAGGACAAAATACAAACCCTCCAACACAAAAAGGCCTGTGGTGTTGATGGTATCCTCAATGAAGTGATCAAATATACAGACAACAAATTCCAAATGGCTATACTAAAACTCTTTAACATCATCCTTAGCTCTGGCATCTTCCCCAATATTTGGAACCAAGGACAGATCACCCCAATCCACAAAAGTGGAGACAAATTTGACATCAATAACCACCATGGGATATGTGTCAACTGCAACCTTGGGAAAATCCTCTGCATTATCATTAACAGCAGACTTGTACATTTCGTCAGTGGAAACAATGTACTGAGCAAACATCAAATTGGCTATTTACCAAATTATCGTACGACAGACCGCGTGTTCACACCTTAATTGACAAACAAACAAAGGCAAAGTCTTCTCATGCTTTGTTGATTTCAAAAAAGCCTTCGACTCAACATGACATGAGGGTCTGCTACACAAATTGATGGAAAGTGGTGTTGGGGAAAAGCATATGACATAAAATCCATGTACACAAACAACAAGTGTGCGGTTAAAATTGGCAAAAAACCCACACATTTCTTCCCACAGGGCCATGCAGCTTAAGCCCCACCCTCTTCAACATATATATCTATGAATTGGCGAGGGCACTAGAACAGTCTGCAGCACCCGGCCTCACCATACTAGAATCTGAAGTAAAATATCTACTGTTTGCTGATGATCTGGTGCTTCTGTCACCAACCAAGGAGGGCCTACAGCAGCACCTAGATCTTCTGCACAGATTCTGACAGATCTGTGCCCTGACAGTAAATCTCAGTAAGACCAAAATAATAGTGTTCCCAAAAAGGTCCAGTCACCAGGACCACAAATACCAATTCCATCTAGACACCGTTGCCCTAGAGTACACAAAAACTATACATACCTCGGCCTAAACATCAGCGCCACGGGTAACTTCCACAAAGCTGTAACAATCTGAGAGACAAGGCAAGAAGGGCCTTCTATGCCATCAAAAGGACCATAAAAATGGACATACCAATTAGGATCTGGCTAAAAATACTTGAATCAGTTATAGAACCCATTGCCCTTTATGGTTGTGAAGTCTGGGGTCCGCTCACCAACCAAGAATTCACAAAATGGGGCTCTGTTCACAAACACAAACACACTCGACAGAGCCCCAGGATAGCAACACAATTAGACCCAACCAAATCATCAATCAAAAATACAAATTCCATCTAGACACCGTTAGACATGATCAGTCTATAATTTTAATGGAAGGTTTATTTGAACAGTGAGAGACAGAATAACAACAAAAAAATCCTGAAAAACGCATGTCAAAAATGTTATAAAATGATTTGCATTTTAATGAGGGAAGTAAGTATTTGACCCCTCTGCAAAACATGACTTAGTACTTGGTGGCAAAACGCTTGTTGGCAATCAGAGGTCAGACGTTTCTTGTAGTTGGCCACCAGGTTTGCACACATCTCAGGAGGGATGTTGTCCCACTCCTCTTTGCAGATCTTCTCCAAGTCATTAAGATTTCGAGGCTGATGTTTAGCAACTCGAACCTTCAGCTCCCTCCACAGATTTTCTATGGGATTAAGGTCTGGAGACTGGCTAGGCCACTCCAGGACCTTAATGTGCTTCTTCTTGAGCCACTCCTTTGTTGCCTTGGCCGTGTGTTTTGGGTCATTGTCATGCTGGAATACCCATCCACGACCCATTTTCAATGCCCTGGCTGAGGGAAGGAGGTTCTCACCCAAGATTTGACGGTACATGGCCCCGTCCATCGTCCCTTTGATGCGGTGAAGTTGTCCTGTCCCCTTAGCAGAAAAACACCCCCAAAGCATAATGTTTCCACCTCAATGTTTGACGGTGGAGATGGTCTTCTTGGGGTCATAGGCAGCATTCCTCCTACTCCAAACACGGCGAGTTGAGTTGATGCCAAAGAGCTCCATTTCGGTCTCATCTGACCACAACACTTTCACCCAGTTGTCCTCTGAATCATTCAGATGTTCAGACGGGCATGTATATGTGCTTTCTTGAGCAGGGGGACCTTGCAGGCGCTGCAGGATTTCAGTCCTTCATGGCGTAGTGTGTTACCAATTGTTTTCTTGGTGACTATGGTCCCAGCTGCCTTGAGATCATTGACAAGATCCTCCCGTGTAGTTCTGGGCTGATTCCTCACCGTTCTCATGATCATTGCAACTCCACAAGGTGAGATCTTGCATGGAGCCCCAGGCCGAGAGAGATTGACAGTTATTTTGTGTTTCTTCCATTTGCGAATAATCGCATCAACTGTTGTCACCTTCTCACCAAGCTGCTTGGCGATGGTCTTGTAGCCCATTCCAGCCTTGTGTAGGTCTACAATCTTGTCCTGACATCCTTGGAGAACTCTTTGGTCTTGGCCATGGTGGAGAGTTTGGAATCTGATTGATTGATTGCTTCTGTGGACAGGTGTCTTTTATACAGGTAACAAACTGAGATTAGGAGCACTCCCTTTAAGTGTCTCTCAATGTTCAAATAACCCTACCATTAAAATTATAGACTGATCATTTCTTTGTCAGTGGGCAAACGTACAAAATCAGCAGGGGATCAAATACTTTTTTCCCTCACTGTAACTTCCACAAAGCTGTGAACGATCTGAGAGACAAGGCAAGAAGGGCCTTCTACGCCATCAAAAGGAACATAAAATTCGACATACAAATCTGGATCTGGCTAAAAATACTTGGATCAGTTATAAAACCCTTTGTCCGTTGTGGTTGTGAGGTCTGGGTTCCGCTCACCAACCAAGAATTCACAAAATGGGGCAAACACCAAATTGAGACTCAGCATGCAGAATTCTGCAATAATATCCTCCATGTGCATCGTAAAACACCAAATAATGCATGCAGAGCAGAATTAGGCCGATACCCACTAATTATCAAAATCCAGAAAAGAACCGTTAAATTCTACAACCACCGAAAAGGAAGCGATTCCCTAACCTTCCACAACAAAGCCATCACCTACAGAAAAATGAACCTAAGCAAGCTGGTTCTGGGGCTCTGTTCACAACTACAAACAGACCCCACAGAGCCCCAGGACAGCAACACAATTAAACCCAACCAAATCATGAGAAAACAAAAAGATAATTACATGACACATTGGAAAGAATTCACAAAAAATCTGAGCAAACTAGAATTCTATTTGGCCCTAAACAGAGAGTACACAGTGCCAGAATACCTGACCACTGTGACTGACATAAACTTAAGGAAACTTTTGACTATGTACAGACTCAGAGAGCATAGCCTTGCTATTGAGAAAGGCCGCCGTAGGCAGACATGGCTCTCAAGAGAAGACAGGCTATGTTCACACTGCCCACAAAATGAGGTGGAAACTGAGCGGCACTTCCTATCCTCCTACCAAATGTATGACCATATTAGAGACACATATTTCCCTCAGATTACACAGATCCACAAAGAATGTGAAAACAAACCCAATTTTGATAAACTCTCATATCTACTGGGTGAAATACCACAGTGTTCCATCACAGCAGCAAGATTTGTGACCTGTTGCCACAAGAAAAGGGCAACCAGTGAAGAACAAACACCATTGCGAAAACAACCCATATTTATTTAGTTTCCTTTTTGTACTTTAACCAATTGCACATCGTTACAACACTGTATATTTACATAATATGACATTTGTAATGCTGGCCCGCCTACCTCTGAGGAAGCACAGTTCCCGCTCAGCCCAGTCAAAACTGTTCGCTGCTCTGGCACCCCAATGGTGGAACAAGCTCCCTCACGACGCCAGGACAGCAGAGTCAATCACCACCTTCCGGAGACACCTGAAACCCCACCTCTTTAAGGAATACCTAGGATAGGATAAAGTAATCCTTCTAACCCCCCCCTTAAAAGATTTAGATGCACTATTGTAAAGTGGTTGTTCCACTGGATATCATAAGGTGAATGCACCAATTTGTAAGTCGCTCTGGATAAGAGCGTCTACTAAATGACTTAAATGTAAAAATGTAAATGTATTTATTATTTTGGAATTTCTGTGAGTGTAATGTTTACTGTTCATTTTTTATTTTTTTTCACTTTTGTATATTATCTACTTCACTTGCTTTGGCAATGTTAACATATGTTTCCAAAGCCAATAAAGCCCCTTGAATTGAAATGAACTGATAGAGAGAGAGAGAGAGAGCAAGAGAGCAATGATGTGGTGCACATATCTGCACATTTTTGACATAGTGTGCAATCTTTGGGGACCACTGTTGGCTCATGGGCGGTACTTTCAGAACTACTGCCTAACAAGTAAACAAAAGTACTAGAGAATCTCTTTAAGTTTCTAAATACTGTATTGCTGTTTAATAAGTATTCTTATCTTTTGCCAAATAACAATCACGCTTGGATAGCCATGGACATGCATGTCAAAGCTTTTGGATGAGCAACCCTTTTTCATATGTTTCATGGTGACGTTTCAAAACCAGAGTTGTCAAAAACAAAATACATTGTTTCCGGTGGTTGGCTCTGTATTAACAGTCAAGTGCCAGATAAGGGATGTGTACTAAAAGTCATCCTAAATTCCCTATAGAGTGCACTGTATTTGACAAAAAGTCCTGTGTACTACAAAGGGAAAAGGGTCCCCATTTGGGAGGCAACCATTTGCAACTTTATGGGTCGATGATAATCCTTTGATTAATGTCAAGCCGTCTTCAAAGCATCCTCCCTCAGTGATAATCTGATACTGTTCTCATAATTTTTTACGCATCTCAAATGGCACCCTATAGTACTAGCAGGTTCTTCTATCGTACTATCATGTCATATAGTACTGTCATGTCATTATATAGTACTGGCAGGTCCTTTTATAGTACTGGCAGGTAATTTTATAGTGCTGGCAGGTCCTTCTGTAATACTGGCAGGTCATACTTTAGTACTGTCATGTCATTATATAGTACTGACAGGTCCTTCTATAGTACTGGCAGGTCATTATGTAGTACTGGCAGGTCATACTTTAGTGCTGGCAGGTCCTTCTGTAGTACTGGCAGGTCCTTCTATAGTACTGGCAGGTCATTATATAGTTCTGGCAGGTCATTATATAGTTCTGGTAGGTTCTTCTGTAGTACTGGCAGGTCCTTCTATAGTTCTGGCAGGTCCTTCTATAGTACTGGCAGGTCCTTCTATAGTACTGGCAGGTCATTATATAGTTCTGGCAGGTCCTTCTATAGTACTGGCAGGTCCTTCTATAGTACTGGCAGGTCCTTCTGTAGTTCTGGCAGGTCATTCTATAGTACTGGCAGGTCCTTCTGTAATACTGGCAGGTCATTCTATAGTTCTGGCAAGTCCTTCTGTAATACTGGCAGGTCATTCTATAGTTCTGGCAAGTCCTTCTGTAATACTGGCAGGTCATTCTATAGTTCTGGCAAGTCCTTCTGTAGTACTGGCAGGTCATTCTATAGTACTGGCAGGTCCTTCTATAGTACTGGCAGGTCATTATATAGTACTGGCAGGTCCTTCTATTGTACTATCTAGTCATTCTATATTACTGGCAGGTCATTCTGTAGTACTGGCAGTTCATTCTACAGTACTGGCAGGTCCTTCTGGTGTACTACAGTAGCAGGGAATTTTATTGTACTGGCAGGTCCGTCTGTAGTACTACAGTAGCAGGGAATGTTATAGTACTGGCAGGTCCTTCTATAGTACCTCCCAGATACTTGCATCTATATGGAAAAGAGCATCTGAGAGGACATAAATGAATGTAAATCCCATTGTTGGTGTGAGGAAGAACCAGGGGGTGAATGTGAGAGGCTGGCCCATCAGACTGCCTCGTGTATCCCAATAGACGAGTTCACAGCCCCGAGAAACTCACCAACCACCAAACAGCTGCAACCCTCCAGGAGCCCGATGAAAAATCTCTCCCATCTTCCGCTCTTCTGTCTGCACGTTCTGATTATCAGTATGTGTGTGTGTGTGTGTGTGTGTGTGTATGTGTGTGTGTGTGTGTGTGTGTATGTGTGTGTGTGTGTGTGTGTGTGTGTATGTGTGTGTGTGTGTGTGTGTGTGTGTGTGTGTGTGTGTGTGTGTGTGTGTGTGTGTGTGTGTGTGTGTGTGTGTGTGTGTGTGTGTGTGTGTGTGTGTGTCCCAACATGGCTTCCAACACGTATAGTTTGGGGATTATACCAAAGAAACTGCTGGTAGATCAAGAGATCCTTGTCATGTCTGGGTGCAGTGATTTTACCTTCCGTGAATTTAATTTAGGCCTGGAACACTGACTAAGGTTAAAGGAGTTTGTTGAAGTGGTGTGTTATGGCTGCACTGGGAATGACTGTGGGATAGCCTAACAAACATACCGTCTGGAGAGGGTAGTAGGAAACTCATGGAGGGCTGAGATCTATTCAGGAGGGCTGAGACCTATTCAGGAGGGCTGAGATCTATTCAGGAGGGCTGAGATCTATTCAGGAGGGCTGAGATCTATTCAGGAGGGCTGAGATCTATTCAGCAGGGCTGAGATCTAATCAGCAGGGCTGAGATCTAATCAGCAGGGCTGAGATCTATTCAGGAGGGCTGAGACCTAATCAGCAGGGCTGAGATCTATTCAGGAGGGCTGAGACCTAATCAGCAGGGCTGAGATCTATTCAGCAGGGCTGAGATCTATTCAGCAGGGCTGAGATCTAATCAGCAGGGCTGAGATCTATTCAGGAGGGCTGATACTTTCTCATCATTACCACGTCATCAAAGACGTTTGTATTTGTATTTATTATGTATCCCCATTACTGCCAAGGCAGCAGCTACTTTTCCTGCGGACCAGCAAAATTAAGGCAGTTAATATATATAATATGTTATTATTTTTTAAATTACAATACATTCATAATATATTTCACATCACATTACGTGTGTTCCCATAAGTCCTTACTCTACTACCACATATCCACAACATAAAATCCATGTGTACGTGTGTGTCGTCATCACAGACTCCACTTGTTGAAATGTTATTAAAGGAAAACCTACTGCCCAGTTTATGTGTCTAGCTGGTCCTATCAGATATAATAACCATGACAACCATAATGCGTATATAGCTGTGACGCAATGTGGATCACGCAAGGCTTTTTGTTCCAAAACGTTTCCCTTTAAAGTGCACTACTTTTGACCAGAGCCATATGGTCTTTGGTTGAACGAAGTGCAGTATAGGCTATAGGGAATAAGGTGCCATTTGGGACGGAGTAAATGTGGATAACTCTTTGAGAGAGTGCCCTCTGTCATGGCCTGTGAAACTGGGCCCTTTCTAAAAAGGGCTTTGGGGAGGATCTAATTGATTACGGAACGGTTTAATGGACAGATGTACTGTGACTGAATAAAAGTACCTTTTTTTATGAGAAACAAATATAACTTTTTCACACGGGCAAACTAACACTGGAAAGTACCAACCCCACATTCTGTACATTTAGATCATGTTTATCACTATTGAACACTGTATATTGACAACTGGGATATCGGGAATGGGATATTTGTTATTGGTTATTGGGAATGGGATATTTGTTATTGGGTATTGGGTATGGGATATTTGTTATTGGGTATTGGGAATGGGATATTTGTTATTGGTTATTGGGTATGGGATATTTGTTATTGGTTATTGGGTATGGGATATTTGTTATTGGGTATTGGGTATGGGATATTTGTTATTGGGTATTGGGAATGGGATATTTGTTATTGGGTATTGGGTATGGGATATTTGTTATTGGTTATTGGGTATGGGATATTTGTTATTGGGTATTGGGTATGGGATATTTGTTATTGGGTATTGGGAATGGGATATTTGTTATTGGGTATTGGGTATGGGATATTTGTTATTGGTTATTGGGTATGGGATATTTGTTATTGGGTATTGGGTATGGGATATTTGTTATTGGGTATTGGGAATGGGAATGGGATATTTGTTATTGGGTATTGGGAATGGGAATGGGATATTTGTTATTGGTTATTGGGTATGGGATATTTGTTATTGGGTATTGGGTATGGGATATTTGTTATTGGGTATTGGGAATGGGAATGGGATATTTGTTATTGGGTATTGGGTATGGGAATGGGATATTTGTTATTGGTTATCGGGAATGGGATATTTGTTATTGGGTATTGGGAATGGGATATTTGTTATTGGGTATTGGGAATCGGGAATGGGATATTTGTTATTGGTTATTGGGTATGGGATATTTGTTATTGGGTATTGGGAATGGGATATTTGTTATTGGGTATTGGGAATGGGAATGGGATATTTGTTATTGGGTATTGGGAATGGGATATTTGTTATTGGTTATTGGGTATGGGTATGGGATATTTGTTATTGGTTATTGGGAATGGGATATTTGTTATTGGTTATTGGAATGGATATTTGTTATTGGGTATGGGAATGGGATATTTGTTATTGGGTATTGGGAATGGGAATGGGATATTTGTTATTGGGTATTGGGAATGGGATATGTTATTGGATATTGGGTTATTGGGTATTGGATATTGGGTTATTGGGGTATTGGATATGGGGTATTGGGCATTGGGTATTGGGTATTAGTTATTGGGTATTGGATATTGGGGTTTTGGATATTGAGGAATTGGATATTGGATATTGGGGTATTGGACATTGGGGTATTGGGTTATTGGGTATTGGAAATTGGGGTATTGGGTTATTGGGGTATTGGGTATTGGATATTGGGGTATTGGGGTATTGGATATTGTGTATTGGATATTGGATATTGGGTATTGGGGTATTGGATATTGGGGTATTGGAGTATTGGGTATTGGGGTATTGGACATTGGGGTATTGGGGTATTGGGTATTGGATATTGGATATTGGATATTGGGGTAATGGGGTATTGGGTATTGGGTATTGGGGTATTGGGTATTGGGTATTGGATATTGGATATTGGGGTATTGGGGTATTGGGTATGGGGTATTGGGGTATTGGAGTATTGGGGTATTGGGGTATTGGGGTATTGGGTATCGGGGTATTGGATATTGGGGTAATGGGGTATTGGGTATTGGGTATTGGGTATTGGTTATTGGGTATTGGATATTGGGGTATTGGGTATTGGATATTGGGGTAGTGGGGAAATGGGGTAGTGGGTATTGGTATTGGGGTATTGGGGTATTGGGTATTGGATATTGGGTATTGGTTATTGGGGTATTGGGTATTGGATATTGGGGTATTGGGGAAATGGGGTAGTGGGTATTGGGTATTGGTATTGGGGTATTGGGTATTGGGGTATTGGGTATTGGGGTATTGGGGTATTGGGGTATTGGATATTGGGTATTGGGGTATTGGATATTGGGGTAATGTGGTATTGGGGTATTGGGTATTGGGGTATTGGGTATTGGGGTATTGGGTATTGGGTATTGGGGTATTGGGTATTGGGGTATTGGGTATTGGGTATTGGGTATCAGGTATTGGGTATTGGATATTGGGTATCGGGTAATTGGGTATTGGGGTATTCGGTATCGGGTATTGGGTATTGGGGTATTGGGGTATTGGGGTATTGGGTATTGGGTATTGGGGTATTGGGTATTGGGGTATTGGGTATCGGGTATTGGGTATTGGGGTAATTGGGGTATTGGGTATTGGGTATTGGGGTATTGGGTATTGGGGTATTGGGTATTGGGTATTGGGTATGGGGTATGTGGTATTGGGTATTGGGGTATCGGGTATTGGGGTATTGGGTATTGGGGTATTGGGTATCTGGGTATTGGGTATTGGGGTATTGGGTATTGGGTATTGGGGTATTGGGTATTGGGGTATTGGGTATTGGGGTATTGGGTATTGGGGTATTGGATATTGCTATGTCTTTTGGGTGTCTGGCATTGGACATCAACAATCTGTAATTGTATGACATAGGCCTGTTCCTGATTATCTTTTCTCCAAACGAATGGAAATGAAACACAAAACTGCATCCAGTGAAAATCATTACGTTGCTATTTACAGCATGGCTTGAAATAACAAAACACAGGGTACTGTGCTTAGACCACTAACAGAACAAGACTCTGCATAACAATGAAACAACCATAGAAAAATGGCTGTTTTCTCCCCCTAACAGAGCTTCCTCATTAAGGAAATGTTCTCCTTGTCTTGCTTTAAGAGTGTCCCCTCCATCGCTTTGAAGAAACTGGCCATTCTAGATGCTTATCGGCAGATTTATTATTAAATGATAAACATGCTCCCAAAGACTCTCCTCAGTGCATTACAATTAAAGTTGGAATAGAGTTCAAAGTGAATACTCTGTGAGAGAGAGATAGAGAGAGAGAGACAGAGAGAGACAGAGAGAGAGTTAGAGAGAGAGAGAGAGAGATAGAGAGAGAGCCAGAGAGAGAGAGAGAGAGAGCCAGAGAGAGAGAGAGAGAGAGAGAGCCAGAGAGAGAGAGAGAGAGAGACAGAGCGAGACAGAGAGAGAGAGACAGAGAGAGAGGAGAGAGAGAGAGAGAGAGAGAGAGAGAGAGAGAGAGAGAGAGAGCCAGAGAGAGAGAGAGAGAGAGAGAGAGAGAGAGAGAGAGAGAGAGAGAGAGACAGAGCGAGACAGAGAGAGCCAGAGAGAGAGAGAGAGAGCCAGAGAGAGAGAGAGAGAGAGCCAGAGAGAGAGAGAGAGAGAGAGAGAGAGAGAGAGAGAGAGAGAGAGAGAGAGAGACAAAGGACAAAAAAATACTTGAAATGAGTTCCAAATGGTATCCACCCTATTCCCAGTATAGTGCAGTACTTTAGTGCACTATGTAAAGAATAGTGTGCCAGCAGCCGGGGTAGAACAGGACTGTCCCAGCAGAGAGAGAGATCTCTCCTGTCCTATGATATAACTCCACACAGTCCGGCAGCAGAGATGTCTTTGTTGTCCTCTGATC
>NC_138319.1:38735000-38850000 GCF_965601325.2 Salmo salar
TCCTCTACAGAACATGTCTCAGTTTCCTCATCCTAGTTCCTCTCAGAACATGTCTCAGTTTCCTCATCCTAGTTCCTCTCAGAACATTTCTGTTTCCTCATCCTAGTTCCTCTCAGAACATGACTCAGTTTCCTCATCCTAGTTCCTCTCAGAACATGACTCAGTTTCCTCATCCTAGTTCCTCTCAGAACAATCCTCAGGCTAGCTACAGTAGATGGCAGTATACAGCACAATCAAATCGATTGTGTGGTGGTATGGGAGAGAAGTACACTACACTAGCCATTATCCAACCTCTCCTCTGTGACCCCCAGCCATTCTCCAACCTCTCCTCTGTGACCCCCAGCCATTCTCCAACCTCTCCTCTGTGACCCCCAGCCATTCTCCAACCTCTCCTCTGTGACCCGCAGCCGTTCTCCAACCTCTCCTCTGTGACCCCCAGCCATTCTCCAACCTCTCCTCAGTGACCCCCAGCCATTCTCCAACCTCTCCTCAGTGACCCCCAGCCATTCTCCAACCTCTCCTCTGTGACCCCCAGCCGTTCTCCAACCTCTCCTCAGTGACCCCCAGCCATTCTCCAACCTCTCCTCAGGGATCCCCAGCTCTCACATGTATTTTAACTATTGCACAGCTAGCACACCTGATTTAACTAGTCCACTAATTATCAAGCCCTTGACTAGGTGAATCAGGTGGGTGAGCTATTTCAGGGCTTCAACAACATTGTGAAATGTCTGGTGGTCCCGAGGAGAGGTCTGAGAACCACTGGAGTAGTGTGCATCTCTCCCATCCAATGATCACACCCCCACACATCTTGTTCCCCTTTGGTAACAGAAATGTCTGAAGACCTTATCAAAAGAGGCTAATCCTGTGTGCGTTTCACAGAGAGATTGGGTTACCGCAGATGTAGCGTCCTTTCACACGCGGCCCACGTGCTTCGGCCACAGCTGTCAGCTTTTCCCATGACATCTGGAGCACTGGCATGACTAGGGCGTGGCAATGGTGTAGGGGTTAGGGGGGAACCCTGTGCTTTATCAGGGGATTCCCCAATGCAGCATTCTTTTTTATATTTTGTATTTAACCTTTATTTAACTAGGCATGCAGCTGTTGTATTGGTGTCTTAGGCATTTCTTAGGTATTGGTGTTTTAGGCATGATTTAGTCCACATTTTGTTTCTCAACCCAACCTCTCAAGTCAAGCCAGAAGTTACACCTTAACCACAGATCTATGATCAATTCTGCTAGAAATTGAAATTGTTAGACACATAGCCTAAACATCTTGAGTCTATGTTTAGCAGAAATCTTCTGTGAATAAACTTTTATTTAACTAGGCAAGTCAGTTAAGAACAAATTGTTATTTACAATGACAGCCTAGGAACAGTGTGTTAACTGCCTTGTTCAGGGGCAGAACAACAGATTTTTACCTTGTCAACTCAGGGATTCGATCTAGCAACCTTGCGGTTACTGGTCCAACGCTCTAACCACTAGGCTACCTGCCGCCTCTACGCTCTAACCACTAGGCTACCTACCGCCTCTACGCTCTAACCACTAGGCTACCTGCCGCCTCTACGCTCTAACCACTAGGCTACCTGCCGCCCCAGTGATGCAGAAGGGCAAAAACAAGCATCCAACAATGCTCTTTGGCTGCTGTTCGAGTTGTCTTGGATAACTTGTAGATGAGCGAAGGTTTTTAGGAGCCAGAAGGCTCTGGGAAATACATTAAAGACACATCGTAAGAAGGTTCTGACGAGCACTATGAAGGCCGCTGGGTAACAAGACCCTGAACTTGATTTCACCCGTCCATTCCGCTCATATCAGAATGATTAGTGTGAAGTGGAGATAACCTTCTCCCCACAGCAACACAGTCAGAATCATCCTCCTTGTTCTGAGGAAATATTCCCAGTACATCAGATATCTATCTATGAGTAGTCATGTAATTCCCCCCATAATTGGGTTGAAATTGTGATTTTATTACAATAGCAACGCTGTGCCAACGATAATCTACAAGGCACAGCTGAGATCCATTCTCCATTGTGGTGTCAGACGGGGCCATGCCAAATTCACTAGAAAGATAAAGGGATGGATGGATGGAGGGGAAAGGATGAATGGAGAGATGGAGGGATGGAGGAGAGCTACTGTACACCGCTGCTCTCCACAGTATCTAGACAGTTGATTGGAGGAGAGCTACGGTACACCGCTGCTCTCCACAGTATCCAGACAGCTGATTGGAGGAGAGCTACTGTACACCGCTGCTCTCCACAGTATCCAGACAGCTGATTGGAGGAGAGCTCCTGTACACCGCTGCTCTCCACAGTATCCAGACAGCTGATTGGAGGAGAGCTACTGTACACCGCTGCTCTCCACAGTATCCAGACAGCTGATTGGAGGTTGTCTAATTCACACCAGGACTACCTCCCAAATTGCAGCCTATTTTCTATTTAGTCCACTGCTTTTGACCAGAGCCCTATTGGCCCCCTGGTAAAAAGAAGCACGCTACATATGGAATAGGATGTTACTTGGGACGCATCCCCAGCACTCCACTGAAGCACCTGCCTTTCGCCCAGCATGCTTCCCAGGGTTCCATTATTCCCTTCAAGAAAATGTTCGTTGCTATTTCTGAAGCTTGACATTGCACTTGTATGGTTAAAATACATTTATGAATTCATAGACACACCATCAATTAGGTATATGTGACTTGTGGCTTTTAGGTTGTTTCTGTTGTTCCATTATCCCTTCTGAGATATAGTGTTAGAGGAAGTTAGAAACTTCACAGACCCATAGGTGTTACTGATCTGGGTTTAAACACCCTTTGAAGGCTAAATGGTAGTAACACTAGCGAAACTGCAACAGCCCCATACAGTGTTGGTGTATAGGGATTGTTTGCTGCACATAAGGCTTACATACAGTCACTGTTTCCCTTTCTCTCTTAGGGCACTCTCTCTTTTGTTCATTCATCAGTGAGAGGGCAATACGTTTCCTGCACTCTGTCTGTCAGCTCCGTATTTCTCAAATTTCCCTCTCTCTCTCTCTCTCATTGGTCAGGAATGCTTCCTGATCCAAGGACACATTCCCATGCTTCCGTTAATCCCACTCCTTCTCCAACCGTTTTCCACATGAAAACTTCAGCAGGACCGTCGGGAGTACCTTGAACTTATTTATAAAACAAATCAATTCAAACTTGATTTGTCACATGCGCCGAATACAACAAGTGTAGACATTACTGTGAAATGCTTACTTTCAAGCACTTAACCAACAGTGCAGTTCAAGAAGAGTTAAGAAAATATTTACCAAATAAACTAAAGCAAAAAATAACACAATAACATAACAATAACGAGGCTATATAGAGGGGGTACCGGTACCGAGTCAGTGTGCGGGGGTACAGGTTAGTTGAGGTAATTTGTATATGTAGGTAGGGGTGAAGTGACGTCGCCAAGATAATTAACAGCGAGTAGCAGCAGTGTACAAAAAAGAGGGGGGGTCAATGTAAATAGTCCGGTGGCCATTTGATTAACAGTTCAGCAGTCTTATGGCTTGGGGGTAGAAGCTGTTAAGAAGCCTCTTGGTCCTTGACTTGGTGCTCCGCTACCGCTTGCCGTGTGGTAGCAGAGAAAACAGTCTAGGACTTGGGTGACTGGAGTCTCTGACAATTTTATGGGCTTTCCTCTGACACCGCCTGGTATATAGGTCCTGGATGGCAGGAAGCTTGGCCCCAGTGTTGTACTGGGACGTAGGCACTACCCTCTGTAGCGCCTTAAGGTCAGATGCCGAGCAGTTGCCATACCAGGCACTGACGCAACCGGTCAGGATGCTCTCGATGGTGCAGCTATAGACATTTTTGAGGATCTGGGAACCCATGCCAAATCTTTTCATTCTCCTGAGGGGGAAAATGTTTTGTCTTGCCTTCTTCATGACTGTCTTGATGTGTTTGGACCATTATAGTTCGTTGGTGATTTGGTCTTACTCACACTGAGGGAGAGATTGTTGTCCTGGTACCACACTGCCAGTTCTCTGACCTCCCTATAGGCTGTCTCATCATTGTCAGTGATCAGGCCTACCACTGTTGTGTCGTCAGCAAACTTAATGATGGTGTTGGAGTCGTGTTTGGCCACGCAGTCGTGGCTGAACAAGGAATACAGGTGGGGACTAAGTACACACCCCTGAGGGGCCCCAGTGTTGAGGATCAGCGTGGCAGACGTGTTGTTGCCTACTTTTACCACCTGGGGTCGGCCCGTCAGGAAGTCCAGGATCCAGTTGCAGAGGGAAGTGTTTAGTCCCAGGGTCCTTAGATTAGTGATGAGCATTGTGGGCACTATGATGTTGAACGCTGAGCTGTAGTCAATGAATAGCATTCTCACATAGGTGTTCCTTTTGTCCAGGTGGGAAACGGCAGTGTGGAGTGCGATTGAGATTGCGTCATTTGTGGATCTGTTGGGGCGGTATGCGAATTGGAGTGGGTCTAGGGTATCCAGGAGGATGCTGTTGATGTGAGCCATGATCAGTCTTTCAAAGCACATCATGGCTAACGACGTGAGTGCTATGGGGCGATATTCACTTAAGCAGGATACCTTCGCTTCCTTAGGCACAGGGCTATGGTGGTCTGCTTGAAACATGTAGGTATTACAGACTCGGTCAGGGAGAAGTTGAAAGTGTCAGTGAAGTCACTTGCCAGTTGGTCCGCGCATGCTTTGAGTACACGTCCTGGTAATCCGTCTGGCCCTGTGGCTTTGTGAATGTTGACCTGTTTAACTTCTATGGGCTAGGTGGGACGCTTGCGTCCCACCTACTCAACAGCCAGTGTAATCCTGTGGCGCGATATTCAAATACCTTAGAAATGCTATTACTTCAATTTCTCAAACATATGACTATTTTACACCATTTTAAAGACAAGACTCTCGTTAATCTAACCACACTGTCCAATTTCAAAAAGGCTTTACAACGAAAGCAAAACATTAGATTATGTCAGCAGAGTACCCAGCCAGAAATAATCAGACACCCATTTTTCAAGCTAGCATATAATGTCACATAAACCCAAACCACAGCTAAATGCAGCACTAACCTTTGATGATCTTCATCAGATGACAACCCTAGGACATTATGTTATACAATACATGCATGTTTTGTTCAATCAAGTTCATATTTATATCAAAAAACAGCTTTTTACATTAGCATGTGACTAGCATGTGACTAGCATTCCCACCGAACACTGCCGGTGAATTTACTAAATTACTCACGATAAACGTTCACAAAAAACATAACAATTATTTTAAGAATTATAGATACAGAACTCCTCTATGCACTCGATATGTCCGATTTTAAAATAGCTTTTCGGTGAAAGCACATTTTGCAATATTCTCAGTAGATAGCCCGGCATCACAGGGCTAGCTATTTAGACACCCAGCAAGTTTAGCACTCACCAAAGTCAGATTTACTATAAGAAAAATGTTATTACCTTTGCTGTTCTTCGTCAGAATGCACTCCCAGGACTTCTACTTCAATAACAAATGTTGGTTTGGTCCCAAATAATCCATTGTTATATCCAAATAGCGGCGTTTTGTTCGTGCGTTCAAGACACTATCCAAAAGGGTAAATAAGGGTGACTAGCATGGCGCATTTCGTGACCAAAAATGTCTAAATATTCCATTACCGTACTTCGAAGCATGTCAACCGCTGTTTAAAATCAATTTTTATGCAATTTTTCTTGTAAAAAAAGCGATAATATTCCGACCGGGAAAGCCTGTATACGTACAAAGAGAGAGAAAATAAATACATCTCGTGCCCTCGTGCACGAGCATGAGTCTCAGAGTACTCTGACCAGCCACTATCCAAACGTGATAATGTGTTTCAGCCAGAGGCTGCCTCGATATCATTCAGCTTTTTCCCGGGTTCTGAGAGCCTATGGGAGACGTAGGAAGTGTCACGTTACGGCAAAGATCCTCAGTCTTCAATAAAAAGAGCCAAGATGAACAACAACTTGTCAGAGAGGGCGCTTCCTGTTTGGAATCTTCTCAGATTTTTGCCTGCCATATGAGTTCTGTTATACTCACAGACTCCATTCAAACAGTTTTAGAAACTTTAGGGTGTTTTCTATCCAAAGCCAATAATTATATGCATATTCTAGTTACTGGGCAGGAGTAGTAACCAGATTAAATCGGGTACGTTTTTTATCCGGCCGTGTCAATACTGCCCCCTAGCCCTAACAGGTTAAAACTTCTTCGGGATCAGTGTCCCATCCACGGGACAGTTGAGCTAACTTAGGCTAATGTGATTAGCATGAGGTTGTAAGTAACAAGAACATTTCCCAGGACATAGACATATCTGATTTTGCCAGAAAGCTTACATTCTTGTTAATCTATCTGCACTGTCCAATTTACAGTAGCTACTACAGGTAAAGAATACCATGCTATTGTTTGAGGAGAGTGCACCATTTTGAACATGAAAAGTTATTAATTTATTAATAAATTAGGCACATTTGGGCAGTCGTGATACAACATTTTGAACAGAAATACAATGGCTCATTGGATCAGTCTAAAACTTTGCTTATACACTGCTGCCATCTAGTAGGCAAAATCTAAATTGCACTTGGGCTGGAATAATACATTATGACCTTGCTCTTGCATTTCAAAGATGATGGTGCGAAAAAATACAAAAGAACGGTTGTTTTTTTCTTTGTATTATCTTTTATCAGGTCTATTGTGCTATATTCTCCTTCATTCCTTTCACATTTCCACAAACTTCAAAGTGTTTCCTTTCAAATGGTACCAAGAACATGCATATCCTTGCTTCAGGGCCTGAGCTACAGGCAGTTAGATTTGGGTATGTCATTTTAGGTGAAAATTGAAAAATAGGGGTGGATCCTTAAGAGCTTTTAACAGGAACAACACACAGGTCTTTCCATCATTGTATGATTTTTTGGTATGCAAATGAACTCAAGCTTACAGACAATGTCAAATGTGATATAGCAAAGTACCTGAGTGAGCTGGGTGCGCATTTACACAGGTACATTCCCGAAACGGACGACTCAAACAACTGGATTTGTTATCCCTTTCACGCGCTACCTCAATTCCACTTACCAATATCTGAAAAAGAGAGCCTCATCAAAACTACAACAAGCGGTTCTGTGAAAATTGAATTTAATCAGAAGCCAATGGCAGATTTCTAGATAGGGCTGCGCTCAGAGTTTCTTGCCTTGGCAAATCGTGCTGTTAAAACGCTGATGCCCTTTGCAACCACGTACCTATGTGAGAGTGGATTCTCGATCCTCACTAGCATGAAAACTAAATACAGGCACAGACTGTGTGTGGAAAATGATTTAAGACTGAGATACTCTCCAATACAATCCAACATTGCAGAGTTATGTGCATTCTTTCAAGCACACCCTTCTCATAAACCTGTGGTGAGTTATTCACAATTGTTTATGTAAGATGGCTAAATAATGAGAAAAATTATTGATTATTATTATATTATATTAATATTTGTGCCCTGGTCCTATAAGAGCTCTTTGTCGCGTCCCACGAGCCGGGTTGTGACAAAAACTCACACTCATTCTTATAGTGTGTGTGTGTGGCAGACTTACAATGATGGCAAAAAAACAACATTTGAGAGTACGCTGACCCTGGTGCTAGAAGGGGTACAGCTGGAGGTTGAATGTTTGAAGGGGTACGGGACTATAAAAAGTTTGTGAACCACTGCTCTGCATCATGCTACCGTGTATACATAGAAGAACATGAATAGCTGAAAGTCTCTTGGGATAACAACACCTGACCCTATGTCTGATTCTATGTCATAGTGATATATTGACTTTGGGTCCTTCCTGTGTCATATCCCTATCCCATATCCCCATTAGCCAGCAGCATACCACCCTGCATCCCACTGCTGGCTTGCTTCTAGAAGCTAAGCAGGGTTGGTCCAGGTCAGTCCCTGGATGGGAGACCTGATGCTGCTGGAAGTGGTGTTGGAGGGCCAGTAGGAGGCACTCTTTCCTCTGGTCTAAAAAATATCCCAATGCCCCAGGGCTGTGATTGGGGACAATGCCCTGTGTAGGGTGCTGTCTTTTAGATGGGATGTTAAATGGGTGTCCTGACTAAAGATCCCATTGCACTTATAAGCGTAGGGGCGTTAACCCTGGTGTCCTGGCTAAATTCTCAATCCGGCCCTCATACCATCACGGCCACCTAATCATCCCCAGCTTACAATTGGCTCATTCATCCCCCTCCTCTCCCCTGTAACTATTCCCCAGTTCGTTGCTGTAAATGAGAATGTGTTCTCAGTCAACTTACCTGGTAAAATAACAGTTAAATTAAATATCCCATCTACCATCAGGCCAGGGACTCTATGGACTGACTCTACCAGAGAAGTGCACGCAAAGGGGATTTCATTTTTGAATAGGATTTATGTATCTGATTCACTGTAATACTTTTCTAAATCGAGGCACAAGAAAATGGCTACAAGGAAAATGGCTACAAGGAAAATATTTAATCCCAGCAAGATATTTTCTGTGTCACAACCGGCACACTATCCCCCATATAGTGCACTACTTTTGACCAGGGAATATAGGGCTCTGGGTTGTTTTCAAAAGTAGTGCACTATATAGGGAATATGCTGCCAGTTAGGATGCACACATTAATTCCAGCCAAAGAGCGAAGTCAGAAGAATATGGGAAACAAGGGAAATGTATTTATAATTTGTTCCTCTATTTAGTCAAGTAAAAAAATAAAAATCCCTCAAATATGGTCCCAAACCATTAGAGTTCCACACTCTGTATTTATTAAGGTCCCAAACCATTAGAGTACTATATAACGTAAGTAGGGTCCCAAGCCATTAGAGTACTATATAACGTAAGTAGGGTCCCAAACCATTAGAGTACTATATAACGTAAGTAAGGTCCCAAGCCATTAGAGTACTATATAACGTAAGTAGGGTCCCAAGACATTAGAGTACAATATAACGTAAGTAGGGTTCCAAACCATTAGAGTACTATATAACGTAAGTAGGGTTCCAAACCATTAGAGTACTATATAACGTAAGTAGGGTCCCAAGCCATTAGAGTACAATATAACGTAAGTAGGGTCCCAAGCCACTAGAGTACTATATACGTAAGTAGGGTCCCAAACCATTAGAGTACTATATATGTAAGTAGGGTCCCAAGCCATTAGAGTACTATATAACGTAAGTAGGGTTCCAAACCATTAGAGTACTATATAACTGTAGGCAGGGTCCCAAGCCATTAGAGTACATATAACGTAAGTAGGGTACCAAGCCATTAGAGTACTATATAACGTAAGGTAGGGTCCCAAGCCATTAGAGTACTATATAACGTAAGTAGGGTCCCAAACCATTAGAGTACTATATAACGTAAGTAAGGTCCCAAATCATTAGAGTTCCACACTCTGTATTTAAGGTCCCAAACCATTAGAGTACTACATAAGTAGGTTAACAAACCATTTGAGTACTATATACTATTGGTAGGGTCCCAAACCACTAGAGTTCTATATACTGTAGGAAGGGTCCCAAACCACTAGAGTTCTATATACTGTAGGAAGGGTTCCAAACGTTAGAGTACTATATAAGTAGGTTAACAAACCATTTGAGTACTATATACTATTGGTAGGGTCCCAAACCATTAGCGTACTATATTCTAAAGGTAGGGTGCCAAACCATTATATTACTATATAAGTAGGTTAACAAACCATTTGAGTACTATATACTATTGGTAGGGTCCCAAACCACTAGAGCACCATGTGCTGTAGTTAGGGTTAGAAACCTAGAGTACTATTTAAGGAGGGTCCCAAACCACTAGAGCACCATGTGCTGTAGTTAGGGTTAGAAACCTAGAGTACTATTTCAGGAGGGTCCCAAACCACTAGAGCACCATGTGCTGTAGGTAGGGTTAGAAACCTAGAGTACTATTTAAGAAGGGTCCCAAACCACTAGAGCACCATGTGCTGTAGTTAGGGTTAGAAACCTAGAGTACTATTTAAGAAGGGTCCCAAACCACTAGAGCACCATGTGCTGTAGTTAGGGTTAGAAACCTAGAGTACTATTTAAGGAGGGTCCCAAACCACTAGAGCACCATGTGCTGTAGTTAGGGTTAGAAACCTAGAGTACTATTTAAGGAGGGTCCCAAACCACTAGAGCACCATGTGCTGTAGTTAGGGTTAGAAACCTAGAGTACTATTTAAGGAGGGTCCCAAACCACTAGAGCACCATGTGCTGTAGTTAGGGTTAGAAACATAGAGTACTATTTAAGGAGGGTCCCAAACCACTAGAGCACCATGTGCTGTAGTTAGGGTTAGAAACCTAGAGTACTATTTAAGGAGGGTCCCAAACCACTAGAGCACCATGTGCTGTAGTTAGGGTTAGAAACCTAGAGTACTATTTAAGGAGGGTCCCAAACCACTAGAGCACCATGTGCTGTAGTTAGGGTTAGAAACATAGAGTACTATTTAAGGAGGGTCCCAAACCACTAGAGCACCATGTGCTGTAGTTAGGGTTAGAAACATAGAGTACTATTTAAGGAGGGTCCCAAACCACTAGAGCACCATGTGCTGTAGTTAGGGTTAGAAACCTAGAGTACTATTTAAGAAGGGTCCCAAACCACTAGAGCACCATGTGCTGTAGTTAGGGTTAGAAACATAGAGTACTATTTAAGGAGGGTCCCAAACCACTAGAGCACCATGTGCTGTAGTTAGGGTTAGAAACCTAGAGTACTATTTCAGGAGAGTCCCAAACCACTAGAGCACCATGTGCTGTAGGTAGGGTTAGAAACCTAGAGTACTATTTAAGGAGGGTCCCAAACCATTAGAGTAACGGATTGCTATACTGTACATACTTATTGTTTTGGTCATGGGAATAATTACCCTAAGGCTTAGCAGTTATACATATGGTTTTGAAGGGGACATTTTAATATTTTGCCCAACAACATGGTTTCTCAGGGGTTTTTACCTCAATCAAGTTATTTATGTGGTTCCCAAATGGAACACTATCTCCTGCAGTATATAGTGCACTACTTTTCACCAGAGCCCTACGGGTAGTAGGGTAGTTGTAAACGTTACAGATTGCCATTTGTGACACAACCCCAGTCCACTCAGTGGTGTGCCTGATAGACAGAGGGGGACAGGTGCAAAGCTCAAGCTATGACATCAGCGGTGGCCATTTTGTGTTTTCTTCCTCAACTGACTCTTGGTTCCCATGGTCACCACTGTGGTTCCACAGCTGCAGAGCGGAACGAGTGGTGTGTGACAAGAGATGAACATATGGCCATTAAGAGGGTATGTATGCATCTCAAATGGGACCCTATTCCCCTTTATAGGGCATTACTTTTGACTAGAGCTCTGTGGACCCGGATAGAAAATTAGTTCCCTACAGGGAATAGGGTACCATTTAGGACAAAGACAATGGAATCATTGAGGAGGATATCTGTGACTCCTTTTAACAGAGTCAACCTGTATTTGAGACCAGATTTAAATAGTTTAATAGTAAACTTTAAGATGTAGGTATTACCCTTTGACCAAGCTATATTTGATGGAGATTTAAAGGGTTTAACAGTAAACTTAAATTGTGCATTGACTCATTTATTTTCGATGTTGGGACTTTTAAACAACTTTAGAAGTTACTTAAGATGTTACACTTAATCCATGTTTAGGGATAAGGCTGTGTGAATTGGTAAACAACAGCTGCTAGTAGCAGACCACTATCTTATATGTTAAAATCTCCTGTTCTACTTTGTCCTGGTATTGGCACATTTCGCTAATCCATTTGTCCTAGAACACGTTGCTGACACCGGGGCTAACTATGCTATCTGTTATGCTACCACTTAGTACAGATTCAACAGATTGTACACTAGGAGAGATGCAACGGTTTTGTGGAATTTACTGTGACCTGGATATTGACTGTACCTTTACTAGAATTCCCAGGTTTCACACAAATCCCTGTTTGAGTGTTCCTCGAATCAGGAAGAATTGAGAACGGAGGGATGAATCCTTCAACCAGGATTCTGGAAAACCAGGGAATGTTGGGGAATGTTACAGGAATAGGACGCCATTTGGGATGCACCCGTGGGCCGCAAACGTTAAACGTTATGATGTCAGAATGTTCTATAAGCACACTGTTGTTCCCACAGTGTGTGTTTTACAGTCCAGGGCATAAAGAACTACCGCTCAGCTGAGAGAACCACTTTCAACACTTTCTTTGGAAGCTAGAGTTGGGGACAAGAAAACAGAGAAAATATATACACTCTTTCAGACAAGAGCCCACATCTGTCTGAGATCTTTATGGAACAACAGTCAGCTAATCACCACACCTCTTTTACCCAGCCCTGGCTAGCCTTTCACTACACCAGCCCACACCCCCTGGCTCTTACCCAGCCCTGGCTAGCCTTTCACTACACCAGCCCACACCCCCTGGCTCTTACCCAGCCCTGTTCTAAACCCGACGAGCTAACAGGCTAGCCTTTCACTACACCAGCCCACACCCCCTGGCTCTTACCCAGCCCTGGCTAGCCTTTCACTACACCAGCCCACACCCCCTGGCTCTTACCCAGTCGTGTTCTAAACCCAATGAGCTAACAGGCTAGTCTTTCACTACACCAGCCCACACCCCCTGGCTCTTACCCAGCCCTGGCTAGCCTTTCACTACACCAGCCCACACCCCCCTGGCTCTTACCCAGCCCTGTTCTAAACCCGACGAGCTAACAGGCTAGTCTTTCACTACACCAGCCCACACCCCCTGGCTCTTACCCAGCCCTGTTCTAAACCCGACGAGCTAACAGGCTAGTCTTTCACTACACCAGCCCACACCCCCTGGCTCTTACCCAGCCCTGGCTAGCCTTTCACTACACCAGCCCACACCCCCTGGCTCTTACCCAGCCCTGTTCTAAACCCGACGAGCTAACAGGCTAGCCTTTCACTACACCAGCCCACACCCCCTGGCTCTTACCCAGCCCTGGCTAGCCTTTCACTACACCAGCCCACACCCCCTGGCTCTTACCCAGTCGTGTTCTAAACCCAATGAGCTAACAGGCTAGTCTTTCACTACACCAGCCCACACCCCCTGGCTCTTACCCAGCCCTGGCTAGCCTTTCACTACACCAGCCCACACCCCCCTGGCTCTTACCCAGCCCTGTTCTAAACCCGACGAGCTAACAGGCTAGTCTTTCACTACACCAGCCCACACCCCCTGGCTCTTACCCAGCCCTGTTCTAAACCCGACGAGCTAACAGGCTAGTCTTTCACTACACCAGCCCACACCCCCTGGCTCTTACCCAGCCCTGTTCTAAACCCGACGAGCTAACAGGCTAGCCTTTCACTACACCAGCCCACACCCCCTGGCTCTTACCCAGCCCTGTTCTAAACCCGATGAGCTAACAGGCTAGCCTTTCACTACACCAGCCCACACCCCCTGGCTCTTACCCAGCCCTGTTCTAAACCCGACGAGCTAACAGGCTAGTCTTTCACTACACCAGCCCACACCCCCTGGCTCTTACCCAGCCCTGTTCTAAACCCGACGAGCTAACAGGCTAGTCTTTCACTACACCAGCCCACACCCCCTGGCTCTTACCCAGCCCTGGCTAGCCTTTCACTACACCAGCCCACACCCCCTGGCTCTTACCCAGCCCTGTTCTAAACCCGACGAGCTAACAGGCTAGTCTTTCACTACACCAGCCCACACCCCCTGGCTCTTACCCAGCCCTGTTCTAAACCCGACGAGCTAACAGGCTAGTCTTTCACTACACCAGCCCACACCCCCTGGCTCTTACCCAGCCCTGTTCTAAACCCGACGAGCTAACAGGCTAGCCTTTCACTACACCAGCCCACACCCCCTGGCTCTTACCCAGGCTAGCCTTTCACTACACCAGCCCACACCCCCTGGCTCTTACCCAGCCCTGTTCTAAACCCGACGAGCTAACAGGCTAGTCTTTTGTAAGGCTCATCAACTGCGTCAAGGCTTTCACTGTCAAGTACAGTTTTTTTTTTGTTAATGGATGAACCACAACATTTAAAGTTCTAATATGTTCTAATGCTTTAAACACATCAGGAGACCTTTTTTGAAGTCTGGAAAAACATTTAAAAGAAATGTGTAGTTCCCTTCAATTTAACTGCACACTTAGCAAAGGCCTTATTCATTCGGATGGCCTTATGACTGTTATTTTACAGTCCTGACGGTCTTCATCCATAATCATCGGTTACACGATTTAACGGTAAATGTGGCGGCCTTACTCAATACACACGTAACCTGTCCCTTTCGAGAAAGTCTTTGGAGTCTATAAGAAATGGGTTAATACTGACTAGTTTGTGGTTTATAGGTCGGTATAACTCGGATAGTCCCAAGCAGATGGTTTGTAGATGTTCAATAACTGTCAACAACATTTCAACTAACCGTCCACCAACCATAACCTAATCCTTATCCTAACCTCAGCACTTACCCTAACCCTTATCCTAACCCTAACCTTATCCCAACCCTAACCTTATCCTAATCCTAACCTTCTCCTAACCTTAGCACTTACCCTAACCTTATCCTAACCCTTATCCTAACCTTAGCACTTGCCCTAACCCTTATCCTAACCCTAACCTTATCCTAACCCTAACCTAACCTTAGCACTTTCCCTAACCTTATCCTAACCCTAACCCCAACCCTAACCCTTATCCTAACCTCAACCCAACCCTTACCTTTACCCTTAGCTTAACCCTAACTGAAACCTTAGCAAGCAGTTGCATATCAACCGATAGTTAGTTGATAGTTTGACCATCTGTAGAGCATCAGTTGGGACTATCCAGACCATCTGTAGAGCATCAGTTGGGACTATCCAGACCATCTGTAGAGCATCAGTTGGGACTATCCAGACCATCTGTAGAGCATCAGTTGGGACTATCCAGACCATCTGTAGAGCATCAGTTGGGACTATCCAGACCATCTGTAGAGCATCAGTTGGGACTATCCAGACCATCTGTAGATCATCAGTTGGGACTATCCAGACCATCTGTAGATCATCAGTTGGGACTATCCAGACCATCTGTAGAGCATCAGTTGGGACTATCCAGACCATCTGTAGATCATCAGTTGGGACTATCCAGACCATCTGTAGAGCATCAGTTGGGACTATCCAGACCATCTGTAGAGCATCAGTTGGGACTATCCAGACCATCTGTAGAGCATCAGTTGGGACTATCCAGACCATCTGTAGAGCATCAGTTGGGACTATCCAGACCATCTGTAGATCATCAGTTGGGACTATCCAGACCATCTGTAGATCATCAGTTGGGACTATCCAGACCATCTGTAGATCATCAGTTGGGACTATCCAGATAAAGTGGGACCAATAGTTCCATTGTTATTTCCCGCCACATATACAGTATGAGTACGATTTGACACTTTTTATTAGTTCCATGCAAAATATAACCATTCAGTTACAGCAGGTTTCAAATGGGTTAAAATATAAAAGATATACACTAATTCCAATATTGTTTTACTCATATGCAACCACACACTATTTCAAGTTATTTCAATCTCATGCAATAACCCACTATTTCAAAATTATGTAGATTTTATGTAATAATTATTACATGCATACAAGCATACAGTAGGTATGAAGTCAGAGAGACAAATATGGCATTTGCCATGAGAGAGGGAGAGATTGAGAGAGAGAGATTGAGATAGAGAAAACAACAGAATGGCTTAATAACATTCTGAATAATAAATGGGAAATCAACAATCAAAGTGCGTCGGCATTAGTATCCCTACTGATAGCTCATTCATGCTAATCAAGACATTTGAAATCAGTTAAATGATTGTGTATCTACAGATGACATTCTACAGTATTTTAAATGTGCTATAATAATATGTCTTAATTGCGGTAATATCTTTAGTTGTCGTATAGTTGATGGTCACCAGTTAAGGTGAAGTACTCAAACGTTCTTGCGCTTGATGGCCTTCATCAGCGGGATCCACTTAGAGCCCTTGGCTTGACCCCAGTTTGACCTCTGCCTGTAACCTTTGACCTCTGTGGGCCCGTCATGTTCGTCTGCCTCCGATGTGATCTCCATCTTCTGGATCATCAGCTTCATCAGGTCGTGCTGCTTCTCCAGCACACTGGATATCTCCTTCAGTCTGTATGGGATTATATAGAGATATACACACTGAATATCTCCTTCAGTCTGTATGGGATTATATAGAAATATACACACTGGATATCTCCTTCAGTCTGTATGGGATTATATAGAAATAGAAACACTGGATATCTCCTTCAGTCTGTATGGGATTATATAGAAATATACACACAGGATATCTCCTTCAGTCTGTATAGGATTATATAGAAATAGAAACACTGGATATCTCCTTCAGTCTATAACATAGAAATACTGGATATCTCCTTCAGTCTGGAAGACAAGGCCACTAGAGGCTACTCACACACCATACAACCCCTAGCCCTCCTTTACACACCATACAACCCCTAGCCCTCCTTTACACACCATACAACCCCTAGCCCTCCTTTACACACCATACAACCCACAACATCCCTTTCGGATCTATACGTGTCACCTTTGCTTCTGTTTGCGTAGTTCAGCTTCGACAGAGGTTGAATTTGATGAGTTGGTCAATAGATGAGTACGCACTTCGTTGGCTTCTCCCTGACTCCACAACTGCAGTATATAGAGACCATTTGAACAAACAACAGGTTACAAGGGAATACTGCACAGCTCTTTAATTATTTAGCATATAGATAGAGAAACTCTAAGGACATCATATATGTTGAATATACAGTCAAAAGTTTGGACACACCTACTCATTGAATGATTTTTTTTTTCTTTATTTTTTACTATTTTCAACATTGTAGAATAATAGTGAAGACATCAAAACTATGAAATTACACATATGGAATCATGTAGTAACCAAAAACGTGTTAAACAAATCAAAATATATATTTGAGATTCTTCAAACTAGACATCCTTTGCCTTGATGACAGCTTTGCACACTCTTTGCATTCTCACAACCAGCTTCATGAGAAATGCTTGAAGGAGTTCCCACATATGCTGTTGGCTGATGTGTTGGTATTCAGGCCAAAGGGTTCAATTTTGGTTTCATCAGATCAGAGAATCTTGTTTCTCATGGTCAGAGAGTCCTTTCGGTGCCTTTTTACAAACTCCAAGCGGGCTGGCATATGCCTTTTACTGAGGAGTGGCTTCCGTCTGGCCACTCGACCATAAAGGCCTGATTGGTGGAGTGCTGCAGAGATGGTTGTCCTTCTGGAAGGTTCTCCCATCTCCACAGAGGAACTCTAGAGCTCTGTCAGAGTGACCATCTAGTTTTTAGTCACCTCCCTGACCAAGGCCCTTCTCCCTAGATTGCTCAGTTTGGCCGGACAGCCAGCTCTAGGAAGAGTCTTGGTGGTTCCAAATTTCTTCCATTTAAGAATGGTGGAGACCACTGTGTTCTTGGCGACCCTTCCCCAGATCTGTGCATCAACACGTGTCTGTTTTTTGCTTTGCCGTTATGGGTGTATTGTGTGTAGATTGCTGTTGAATGACATCAATAGACACCTACATACAGCTAGCCTGTAACTCTACTGTAAGAGATTCTGCTATTCATTTATTTATTTTTCTCTTTTTCTTTTTTGTTTTGCCTCCGCTTTTGAACGCTTTCGATGTTTTGTACACTCAGTGTTGTAATCTACATTGATCGTCCTCCGTTCTCTATGTCGTTTGTTATTGAAGACCTCAATAGAGAAGACATCAATCTACACCAGTCACCAATAACTCTACTTTTCAATTTAGGTGTCGTTTTCCCTCCAGTGAATGTGACTCTGAGCACTAGGGCTACGTTTAAACAGTGTCTCTGAATAGGAGAACTGATCTACTAGAGTATTAGTTTCGTCTTGTAGATTTGAATCCTACTATGAGATGCTTTACGAATCCAGGACCAGGCACCATACCTACCTTGGAGCACTTGCGGTTGGGATAGATGGTGATGGATGATTGGTCCACTCTCTTCAACAACCAGTATGGCATCTTCTCCTCCAGATTGGTGTGGAGTTCAATCTGACATAGAAATACATCAATGCCTTCAGTCATCAATATCCGCAAGGGATTTTGTCATTTTGAGTATTTGGAGAAAGGTTAAGCTATATTTTGGTATACTCGTACAGTATGATGAAGAAGTGATGTTGACCCAATCACAACACATTTTACAATGACACTAAAGCAAGTACCCATTAGCTATTCAAAATGTGTAAAAATTCCTCAAAACATCCTAACATAAGCAATAAAATATCAAAAATCTTATCAAGTGGATTGATTGTTATCCAGCTACACACCTGCATGGCTATTCTCTTCAGAGCGGCACTTCTCTGTACCTCAGCGATGTCACCGACAGCCAATCCAATCTGTAGTACACACAAAGGGACACCAATAGGAACCATCAATATTTTGGTGGCTTGGCAGCTATCCATTGACAATTAGCATTGACCTCCCGTAGTCTTTTTTCCTTGCGAAAAGTGGGGCTGTCATCAATAGTCTGAAGCGGTTTCCTCTCCATCTTCCATTCATCAATAAAGAGACAAGGAAAGATCTAAGTAAAGGAGACCAGAGAGGAAGCCACTTTAGACTGTTGAGATTAATCCCTTAGATCAATGGTGTCGAACTCATTAATCTGCCAAAATGAAGACAAAATTACATACAGACATTATTCAGCCTGGTCTCATTGACTAGGCATAACATATTAAATGTAGGGGGATACCTAGTCAGTTGTACAACTGAATGCACTCAACTAAAATGTGTCTTCCGCATTTAACCACACCCCTCTAACCACACACTATGCTGGCCTTTTATGCAGAGTTGCAAAGAAAAAAGCCATATCTCAGACTGGCCAATAAAAATAAATTATTAAGATGGGCAAAACAACACAGACACTGGACAGAGGAACTCTGTCTAGAAGGCCAGCATCCCGGAGTCACCTCTTCACTGTTGACGTTGAGGCTGGTGTTTTGCGGGTACTATTTAATGAAGCTGCCAGTTGAGGACTTGTGAGGCATCTGTTTCTCAAGCTAGACACTAATGTACTTGTCCTCTTGCTGAGTTGTGCACCGGGGCCTCCCACTCCTCTTTCTATTCCTGTTAGAGCCATTTTGCGCTGTTCTGAGAAGGGAGAAGTACACAGCGTTGTACGAGATCTTCAGTTTCTTGACAATTTCTCGCGTGGAATAGCCTATATTTCTCAGAAAAATAATAGTCTGACAAGTTTCAGAAGAAAGTTATTTTTTTGTGGACATTTTGAGCCTGTAATCGAACCCACAAATGCTGATGCTCCAGATACTCAACTAGTCTAAAGAAGGCCAGTTTTATTGCTTCTTTAATCAGAACAACACAGTTTTCAGCTGTGCTAACATAATTGCAAAAGGGTTTTCTAATGATCAATTAGCCTTTTAAAATGATAAACTTGGATTAGCTAATACAACGTGCCGTTGGAACACAGGAGTGATGGTTGCTGATAATGGGCCTCTGTACGCCTATGTAGATATTCCATTAGAAATCTGCTGTTTCCAGCTACAATAGTAATTTACAACATTAACAATGAATACACTGTATTTCTGATCAGTTTGATGTTATTTTAAAAACAAGGACATTTCTAAGTGACCCCTAACTTTTAAACGGTGGTGTATACTGAACAAAAATAAACATGTTGGATCCCATGTTTCCTGAGCTGAAATAAAATATCCCAGAAATGTTCCATATGCACAAAAAGCTTATTTGGCAGTAATTACAGCTGTCTTTCGGGGTAAGTCTCTAATAGTTTTCCACACCTGGATTGTGCAACATTTGCCCATTATTCTTTTTATTTTTTTATTATTCAAGCTCTGTCAGTTGAATACATCAACTGTATTCTTGGTTAGCAACTCCAGTGTAGATTTAGGCCTTGTGTTTTAGGTTATTGTCCTGCTTGAAAGGTGAATTCATCTCCCAGTGTCTGGTGGAAAGCAGACTGAAACAAGTTTTCCTCTAGAATTTCACCTGTTCTTAGCTACATTCTGTTTACACTTTATCCTGAAATAACTGCCCAGTCCTTATCAATTATAACCAAACCCATAACATGATGCAGCCACCACTATGCTTGTAAAATATGGAGAGTGTGTCACGTCTACTCCACCTCCTCCCCTCCGGCGTTCCACGTTGCCGTTATACTAACCACCGGTCCATCGTTACGCACACCTGCACGTCATCATCAGACACACCTGGACTCCATTCTTACCTCCTCTATATCCGGCACTCCCTTAGGTTATTTGCCCAGTCAGTATTGTTTATGAGTTTCTTGTCTATACGCTACTCGTGTTTGTTATATTGTTCGATGTTCCATTTGTTATTAAACTCACCACCTGCACTTGCTTTTCGATTCCCAGCGTATATGCTAGAGTGATACTCAGTGATGTGTTAGCCCCAAAATATAACACTTTGTGTTCACGACAAAAAGTTAAAAAAAATTGGCATATTTTTGCAGTATTACGTTAGCCTGTTGGAAAAGGATGGAATAAAAAAAAAAAAATTCTGTACAGGCTTCCTTCTTTTCACTCTGTCAATTAGGTTAGTATTGTGGAGTAACTACAATGTTGTTGATCCATCCTCAGGTTTCTCCCATCACAACCATTCAACTCTGTAACTGTTTTAAAGTCTCCATTGGCCTCATGGTTTCCTTCTTCTCCGGCAACTGAGTTAGGAAGGACGCCTATATCTTTTTAGAGACTAAGTGCATTTATACACCATCCAAAGGGATATTCAATGTCAGCTCTTTTTTTTTACCCATCTACCCATAGGTGCCCTTCTTTGCGAGGCATTATAAAACCTCCCTGGTCTTTGTGGTTGAATCTGTGCTGAAAATTCACTGCTTGACTGAGGGACCTTACAGATAATTGTATGTGTGGGGTACAGCGATAAGGTAGTCATTCCAAAATCATATTAAACACTATTATTACGCACAGACAGAGTCCATGCAACTTCTAATGTGACTTTTTATGCACATTTTTATTCCTGAATTTATTTAGACTTGCCATAAAAAAAAGGGGTGAATACATGTTGACATGTATTCAACCTTTTGCTTATCATTTTAAATTAATACAAAAAAAAAAAAAATTGTCAAATGTAACAGTTTAACTTCTGTCCCTTTCCTCACCCCAACCTGGGCTTGAACCAGGGACCCTCTGCACACATCAATAACTGACACCCCACGAAGCATCGTTACCCATCGCGCCACAAAAACCACGGCCCTTGCAGAGCAAGGGGAACAACTACTCCAGGTCTCAGAGCGAGTGACGCCACCCGATTGAAACGCTATTAGCGCGCACCACCGCTAACTAACTAGCCATTTCACATCGGTTACACAAACATAATTCCACTTTGACATTATGGAGGTATTGTGTGTAGGCCAGTGGAAAGAAAATCTCAACGTAATCCATTTTAAATTCAGGCTGTAACACAACACAATGTGGAAAAAGTAAAGGGGTGTGAATAATTACTGAAGACACTGTATCTACTGATTGGATAGGTCCATCTGAGCCACAGCTTAGTATCTACTGATTGGGTAGGTCCATCTGAGCCACAGACTTAATATCTACTGATTGGATAGGTCCATCTGAGCCAGAGCTTAATATCTACTGATTGGATAGGTCCATCTGAGCCACAGCTTAATATCTACTGATTGGATAGGTCCATCTGAGCCACAGACTTAATCCCATCCTTTAACTTTTATTTTTGGTTGAGTTGGAGACGTGTATTGTATTTTCAAAAGTTATTGAATTGTGTTTGGTTGTTAAATGAAACCAAATGTCAACATTAAATAATAGTTATCTTTTGCTTGGATAGTTCCATTTGTGCCACTGACTTCTGGCTTAAATTCCAGTTTGTCTACAAATTAATAATTTATATTTTGGATTCAACTCTCTATCTCAAACACAAATCTAAGTTAAAGAATCAGTAAATCAAATCAAATGACCTTTACATGATTTGATTTAGTCCTATTGTTTAACTTTGTAGACAAACTGGAATTAAAGTCAGACTACTGTAATTTATAGTCAGACTACTGTAATTCAAAGATGGAACTACCCAAGCAGAAGATACACCTCCTTCAAATGTTGATATTTGGTAATTCAGTTCCCCGACTTTAAATATCATTATATTAGAAATCAACCAGAGATGGAAACCCTATTTTATAGTTAATTTGTTGGTTGAATTCTGGGTTAAATTTAAACAATAACTGTTTATGGTTTTGCAAATTCTATTTTAACCAATATAACATCAGTGATGATATACGAGTGATAAAGTATGGTCACATTTCATTTGCTCTGTTAAACCTACCATTTGGAATGACTATGATAGCAACAGTGAGTCTATTTCGTTTTTAAAATGGAGATCTCTCAACAATCAAGTAGTCAATGACAAATACCATGTCTATGCAGGGATGGACTTGGACACCATGGATAGGACACCAAAGGGTAGCTGTAGATCAGCGATGGGCAACTTTTGATGGCCCGCGGATCAATTTCCAAAGTTTAAAAAAAAGTTACAAAATTACTCAAGTCAGGGTCTCAACTTAACTGTTGCTAGGTAGAATAGTAGAATACACAAGGTGAAATTTCAACATGAGGTTGTGCATCATTAGTTTTTCTCTTGTTATGTCAGTCACTGACAGTCACTCAATTAGACAACATTTGTTTTATATTGGTACATTTGTAGATTGGTAAATCGGCCACATATTTAAACTTGGTCGAATTACCGACTGGGGGCCCCCATTGATTTTGTGAGTCACTTTCAGATATCATACTAAAAACAGAAAACATTTCTCTTCCTTAATGGCAACGTGTAGAATTGCAGGAAATATTCTGTAAAACTCCACATTGGCAAAGGAGTAAAATTGCTTCTCTCCGCCCCATGGCAAAATGTGTAGATTAGCAGGAAATTAACTCTTAAAAAGGTAAATTGGATGAGGTTTTTAGTGCAGGCCGGGACATCAATCATTTATTTAACTAGGCAGGTCGGTTAAGAACAAATTCTTATTTACAATGACGGCCTACACCGCCCAAACCGGGACCAATTGTGCGCCGCCCTATGGGACTCCCAATCACGGCCGGTTGTGATACAGCCTGGATTTGAACCAGGGTGTCTGTAGTGACACCTTAGACTGCTGCACCACTGGGGATTCCCAGACACTGGGTCATCATGGAGATGCTTACCATCATGTTCATCAGCAGGATCGGCATGAAGATAATAAACAAAACCAGCATGTAGAAAGTGATGAAGGGAAATGGAAATTTGTTGTGTAGGTATATGTCCAGAAAATTGCTTTGGTAATTCAGTTCCCCGACCATCATCACAAAGATCTGGATCAATGACAAATCCAGTCGCTCAAACTCTTCCTAAAAAGACAAAACGAGAGAAGAAAAAAAAAAACTGTTTAGCTTAAAACAGAACATAACAGAGGGAAGACAGAACGCGACTGAGGGAAAGCTGGGACCGAGAGATAGAAAATGTTTTTCAATCTCAAGGCCATCAGACTGTTAAACAGCCATCACTAACTCAGAGAGGCTGCTGTTGCCTACATTGAGACCCAAACACTGGCCACTTTAATAAATGGATCACTAGTCACTTTATACAATGCCACTTTAAATAATGCCACTTTATTAATAACGTTTACATATCTTACATTACTCATATCATATGTATATACTGTATTTTATACCATCAATTGCACCTTGCCGATGTATCCATGTATTTATATGTACATATTCTCATTCACCCATTTAGATTTGTGTGTATAAGGTAGTTGTTGGGGAATTGTTAGATATTACTGCACTGTCGTAACTAGAAGCACAAGCATTTCACTACATTTGCATTAACATCTGCTAACCATGTGTACGTCACCAATAAAATGTGTTTTGATTTGATTAGATTTGACTTTAAACAGATTTTAGTTCCATCTCCTTTCCATCTCATATACCTTCATTGATTTGAGGAAATTACAAATTACCTATGTAGGACTTATACAAAACAATGTGTTGTTTAAAGTGAGACCACTGTTTCTAATGTCTCTTGTCACCTGGTTGAGCATGAGGGCATGGAAGACCAAGGCAAAAGCCAGCATCAGAAAGAAGAATAGCAGTAGGATTTTAAACAACGTCCTTGCAATCTCCCGAAACATCACCACGTAGATCCCAAAGTGCTCAAACCTGGAAAGACAAAACACAATGCCCATAATTACCAACATGGACCCATGAGTACCAACGCGGACCCATGAGTACCAACGCGGACCCATGAGTACCAACGCGGACCCATGAGTACCAACGCGGAGTCATGAGTACCAACGCGGACCCATGAGTACCAACACGGACCCATGAGTACCAACATGGACCCATGAGTACCAACATGGACCCATGAGTACCGACATGTGAAGTTCATTTGACCCTATCAAATTGGGTGTCCAATGAAAGCTAAGAGTCTATATTTCGGGGAAATAAAAGCATAGATACATTTTTCAACTATTTTCTATGTGAAAAATGAGGCGTAATTAATGGCTTTGATTTCTGGTACAACAATTGGAAAGGGGGTCTTAGAAAACATGTACTAGAAAAGGTCTTAACCCTTGTGGTGTTCGAGTCTTTGGTACCCATTTTCAATGTTTACTAAAAGAAAAAGGATACAATTAGTACTTTTTTCAACCTGAGACTCATTGGCCTTGGCCCATTTTCTGTGAAGAACGTGTAAAATAAACACATTTTCATTGAGTGTACACTGTACACCCCCCTACACGTTTATATTACATATGTGGTCTTCGGGTCCACTGGACCCGAGGGTAATAAAAGTGTGGAAAAGTGTGTGTGTAGGTGAAAACAAATAAAACATTGAACTCAACTATACTGAACTCTACTGCGCTGTGCTGTACTGAACTGTACTCTACTGTACTCTACTATACTGTACTCTACTATACTGTGATGTCTAAACTTGTGAAAGATTGACGTCTTTGATTGGTTTATATTTGGTCCGGTCCGAACCAACCAAATTTGGTGTTATTTGGTATATCTACCTCGGGTATACCTATCCAGGATAAATCACTGTGAAGAGAATGACATTCATAATGATTTATTTCTGTATAGTACAGATAAGGGACCGATGATGTAACTGTGAAGAGAATGACATTCATAATGATTTATTTCTGTGTAGTACAGATAAGGGACCGATGATGTAACTCCAATGCTGTAATTCCTATATCGGTGTAAATCCACTTCACTTACTTTAGATCAATAACCAAAATAGATTTGTACAATGTCAAGGTGTAATGTCATAGCTATAAGTAGTTGCTGTGCATAGAGTTGTATGGTTTGTTAAACTTTGGAACCAATTGTTTTTGTTGGATCTCAGCGTATTTCCGTTACCATGGAATGTTAACCAAGCACGAACAATCATCAGAAAATTAACAATCTCTAAATGACAGTAAACACACTTTCTTATCTCTCTAGACAGAGACGAATGGGCTACATTGTTTGGACAGTTGATAAATACCTTTGGAGATAGAGGAGGAAGTTAACCCATGACATGATTATGGCCAGTGCCCCAGCCTGCCAGTGCCAGGACCCCTCAGCGTTGAAGAACAGGGCGATAACGAAGAGAAGAGAGAAGATGATTGAGTACCAGTCCTGAATGTTAGAGATGTCCTTCAGGTAGCTCAAACGCTATTGAGGGAAAACAAGAGAATGTTATTTACATTAGGTCGGAACTAGAACTCAGAGCCTTAGCAACCAGATAATGTTATTTACATTAGGCCGGAACTAGAACTCAGAGCCTCAGCAGCCAGAGAATGTTATTTACATTAGGATGGAACTAGAACGCAGAGCCTCAGCAACCAGAGAATGTTATTTACATTAGGCCGGAACTAGAACTCAGAGCCTCAGCAGCCAGAGAATGTTATTTACATTAGGATGGAACTAGAACGCAGAGCCTCAGCAACCAGAGAATGTTATTTACATTAGGATGGAACTAGAACTCAGAGCCTCAGCAACCAATTGACTTCAATGCGTGAGTTACAACACTTTCTTTGAGTGTTTCTCAAATTAGGATTTTGCCTTTAAATTCAAATTATGTATCTTACTGAAAACACCTTTCACTGCCTTTGAATTACATAACTCAGTTACATGTTCTGACTAAGTCGCTCTGGATGAGAGCGTCTGCTATATTACAAAAATGTAAATGTGACCTAGTAGATCCAGCTGCAGAACGATATTCCAACATTTCAAACAGATTTCTGTAAAAATGCCCCATTACAGAATGCTTCTCGTCCCTACCAAGGTTGGTTGTGTCATGATTCATCATGATGAGTGATGGTCTGCATGTCCTCCACCTGCTCATACTGTGTGAAGGTTTCATCACGCTACACCTACAATACCAGTCAAAAGGTTGGGCACACCTACTCATTCAAGGGTTTTTCCTTATTTTTTTTACTATTTTCTACATTATAGAATAATAGTGAATACATCACAACTATGAAATAAGATATGGAATAGTGCAGTAACAAAGAAATTGTTAAACAAATCAAAATATATTTATATTTGAGATTCTTCAAAATAGCTTCCCTTTGCCTAGATGACAGCATTCTCTCAACCGGCTTCACCTGGAATGCTTTTTGAAGGAGTTCCCAGATATGCTGACCACTTTTTGGCTGCTTTTCCTTCAATCTGCGTCCAACTCATCCCAAATCATCTCAATTGGGTTGAGGTTGGGGGATTGTGGAAGCCAGGTCATCTGATGCAGCATTCCAACACTCTCCTTCTTGGTCAAATAGCCCTTACACAGCCTGGAGATGTGTTGGGTCATTGTCCTGTGGAAAAACAAATTATAGTTCCACTAAGCGCAAACCAGATGGGATGGCGTATCGCTGCAGAATGCTGTGGTAGCCATGCTGGCTAAGTGTGCCTTGAATTCTAAATAAACCACAGATAGTGTCACCAGCAAAGCACCCCCACACCATCACACCACCTCCATGCTTCACGGTGGGAACCACACATGCGGAGCTCATCCGTTCACCTACTCTGCGTCTCACAAAGACACGGTGGTTGGAACAAAAAATCTCACATTTGGACTCATCAGACCAAAGGAAAGATTTCCACCAGTCTAATGTTCATTGCTCGTGTTTCTTGGCCAAAGCAATTCTCTTCTTATTGGTATCCATTAGTAGTGGTTTCTTTGCAGCAATTTGACCATGAAGGCCTGATTCATGCAGTCGAGATGTGTCTGTTATTTGAACTGTGAAACATTTATTTGGGTTGCTATTTCTGAGGCTGGTAACTCTAATAAACATGTCCTCTGCTGCAGAGGTAATTCTATGTCTTCCTTTCCTGTCACAGTCCTCATGAGAGCCAGTTTCATCCTAGCGCTTGATGTATTTTTGCACCTGCACTTGAAGAAACTCTTGAAGTTCTTGAAATTTTCCAGATTGACTGACCTTCATTTCTTAAAGTAATAATGTACTGTCATTTATCGTTGCTTATTTGAGCTGTTCTTGCCATAATATGGACTTGGTCTTTTTCCAAATAGGGCTATATTCTGTATACCCCCCTACCTTGTCACAACCCCAGAAGAGGACTGGCCACTCCACGGAGACTGGTTCATCTCTAGGTTTCTTCATCTTGTCAGATGTTTTAATACCTTGGGAGTATCCTAAAGCAACGATTCTCAGCTGGTGAGTCACGACCCAAATTTGGGTCAAGGAAGGTTTTGAATGGGTCTGGTGTGTCTGATGTGGCAAACCTCTTCAAAGTTAGGAGCATTTGTCACAAATTAAGTGGGAAACTGTCACCAAAGTCAGCCCAGAATGAAAGTTATTTCGAACATGACAGTACCTGTGTGTTTGTTTCGCTGTCCTGGTCCACCCAGGCCGCAGGTAAGGTCAAGGATAGCAGGGTTCGGTACACAAATCTGGTTCTCGGTAGGTCCAGGTCTAAACGCCAACAGGTAAGTCCAAAACAGTCCAGCTCGTACACGGTAAATCCAGCCAATGTAGATTGTCTCTTTCTCTATGGTTCATAGATCCTTCCCGCCCTCTCTCTCTGTTCCTGGTTTTTCTTGACCTTTTATCTGTGGGTCGGCTCCACCTTCTGAGGGTTCCCCTTGCTTCTGGGAATTGTAGTTTTGGCAGTCGGCCATTTTGTGATCTGTAGTTCTGATCGGGGTGGCCATTTTAGTGATCGGGCAGAGCCCGTTTATTAGTTCTGCCCTCACATATCTGCCATTTATCACTCGACCCCCTTCTTTGCCACACTGAGTTAAAAAATATATATATTATTTAAAAAATAAATAAATATGATTTCATGAGAAAAAAAAACTCTAAATACTTCAACTAGGTAGAAAGTGTGTAGAAATGTTAATTATCGTTCAAAATATATATAATTTGATCTCTTCAATCACAGTATTTTAAATACAGAGCTTTTAGCAGTTCTATTTTGGTTGATTTTGTGTCTCAAGCCAGTGAGTTTAATAACATTCTTCATCAAGAATATTGGAAACATTTAGATATTGACAATGAAAGAGGTGGGAATGCTGTTCCCTTGTCATATAATTGCAACATTTACTATCAATATAGCATTAAAAATATTTTTTTTGAGATGCGAATATTGGATTGCGAATGAGACAACCTGTTTTAATTTGGGTCGCAAGGCAAAACCAGTTGTGAACCACTGTCCTAAAGTCAGGCTGTCTCCACGTTTCCTAAAGCCAGGCAGTCTCCACGTATCCTAAAGCCAGGCTGTCTCCACGTATCCTAAAGAGAGGCTGTCTCCATGTATCCTAAAGCCAGGCTGTCTCCACGTTTCCTAAAGCCAGGCTGTCTCCACGTATCCTAAAGCCAGGCTGTCTCCACGTGCCAGGCTGTCTCCACGTATCCTAAAGCCAGGCTGTCTCCACGTGCCAGGCTGTCTCCACGTATCCTAAAGCCAGGCTGTCTCCACGTATCCTAAAGCCAGGCTGTCTCCACGTTTCCTAAAGCCAGGCTGTCTCCACGTGCCAGGCTGTCTCCACGTATCCTAAAGCCAAGCTGTCTCCACGTATCCTAAAGCCAGGCTGTCTCCACGTATCCTAAAGCCAGGCTGTCTCCACGTGCCAGGCTGTCTCCACGTATCCTAAAGAGAGGCTGTCTCCACGTATCCTAAAGCCAGGCTGTCTCCACGTATCTTAAAGCCAGGCTGTCTCTCCTATATATATATATATATATATATATATTGCTCAAAAAAATAAAGGGAACACTTAAACAACACATCCTAGATCTGAATGAAAGAAATAATGTTATTAAATACTTTTTTCTTTACATAGTTGAATGTGCTGACAACAAAATCACACAAAAATAATCAATGGAAATCCAATTGATCAACCCATGGAGGTCTGGATTTGGAGTCACACTCAAAATTAAAGTGGAAAACCACACTACAGGCTGATCCAACTTTGATGTAATGTCCTTAAAACAAGTCAAAATGAGGCTCAGTAGTGTGTGTGGCCTCCACGTGCCTGTATGACCTCCCTACAACGCCTGGGCATGCTCCTGATGAGGTGGCGGATGGTCTCCTGAGGGATCTCCTCCCAGACCTGGACTAAAGCATCCGCCAACTCCTGGACAGTCTGTGGTGCAACGTGGCGTTGGTGAATGGAGCGAGACATGATGTCCCAGATGTGCTCAATTGGATTCAGGTCTGGGGAACGGGCGGGCCTGTCCATAGCATCAATGCCTTCCTCTTGCAGGAACTGCTGACACACTCCAGCCACGTGAGGTCTAGCATTGTCTTGCATTAGTAGGAACCCAGGGCCAACCGCACCAGCATATGGTCTCACAAGGGGTCTGAGGATCTCATCTCGGTACCTAATGGCAGTCAGGCTACCTCGGGCTGTGCGGCCCCCCAAAGAAATGCCACCCCACACCATGACTGACCCACCGCCAAACCGGTCATGCTGGAGGATGTTGCAGGCAGCAGAACATTCTCCACGGCGTCTCCAGACTCTGTCACGTCTGTCACATGCTCAGTGTGAACCTGCTTTCATCTGTGAAGAGCGCAGGGCACAGTGGTGAATTTGCCAATCTTGGTGTTCTCTGGCAAATGCCAAACGTCCTGCACGGTGTTGGGCTGTAAGCACAACCCCCACCTGTGGACGTCGGGCCCTCATACCACCCTCATGGAGTCTGTTTCTGACCGTTTGAGCAGACACATGCACATTTGTGGCCTGCTGGAGGTCATTTTGCAGGGCTCTGGCAGTGCTTCTCCTGCTCCTCCTTGCACAAAGGCGGAGGTAGCGGTCCTGCTGCTGGGTTGTTGCCCTCCAACGGCCTCCTCCACGTCTCCTGATGTACTGGCCTGTCTCCTGGTAGCGCCTCCATGCTCTGGACACTACGCTGACAGACACAGCAAACCTTCTTGCCACAGCTCGCATTGATGTGCCATCCTGTATGAGCTGCACTACCTGAGCCACTTGTGTGGGTTGTAGACTCCGTCTCATGCTACCACTAGAGTGAAAGCACCGCCAGCATTCAAAAGTGACCAAAACATAAGCCAGGAAGCATAGGAACTGAGAAGTGGTCTGTGGTCCCCACCTGCAGAACCACTCCTTTATTGGGGGTGTCTTGCTAATTGCCTATAATTTCCACCTGTTGTCTATTCCATTTGCACAACAGCATGTGAAATTTATTGTCAATCAGTGTTGCTTCCTAAGTGGACAGTTTGATTTCACAGAAGTGTGATTGACTTGGAGTTACATTGTGTTGTTTAAGTGTTCCCTTTATTTTTTTGAGCAGTGGTGTATATATATATATATATATATATATATATATATATATATATATATATATAGCTCACAGATCACTGCACCTGTACATAGCCATCTATAAACAGCCCAATCAACTACCTCTTCCCCTACAGTATTTATTTATTTATTTTGCTCCTTTTTGCACCCCATTATTTCTATTTCTTCCACTACAAATCTACCATTCCAGTGTTTTACTTGCTATATTGCATTTACTTTGCCACCATGGCCTTTTTGCCTTTACCTCCCTTATCGCACCTCATTTGCTCACATTGTATATAGACTTATTGTTCTCCTGTATTATTGACTGTATGTTTGTTTTACTCCATGTGTAACTCTGTGTTGTTGTATGTTGTCGAACTGCTTTGCTTTATCTTGGCCAGGTCGCAGTTGTAAATGCCTACCTGGTTATTAAATAAAGGTGAAATAAAAAATAAATAAAAGATCCTAAAGCCAGGCTGTGTCCATACTGTATGTCACATAGCATGTATTACATATATCCATAAAACACCTCGGCACTATTCACCTCCCAGGAAGTGTAGAATAAATCGGCACCAGATAATTTCAGTACAGCTCGACTTTAGAACCCTCCCAAGGTATGAATACGTCCGACAAAGATTGATTCCAGTTTGAAATGTCCTCCTAAGTTTAAAACTTCAGTAAACTGATTCTAGATCAGTATCTGGAGCAACATTGTCCTAATCTGGTATAGTAATGCACATGTAAGGCTCTGACTTTTTGGAAGGTAAACTGATCCTAGATCAGTGCTTAGAGCAACATTGTCCTACTCCGGTATATTCATTTGCAATGTGATGTTAGGATTTTGGGAACGTAAGCTGATTCTAGATCAGTATCTGGAGCTGTTACAGTACCTGGTGGTACATCTGCATCACTTCCTTCCCCATGGAGTAGATGTTCATGACTAGCACCATCACCATGCAACTGGACAGGAAGGAGTTTTGCTGTGGGGCAAAGGTAAAAAATAAAAATAAAAAAAAAGGTTAGGGTTCGATTCAGATTGTGGATGTTGCTTCATCAAAAGGTAATGTATGTTCAACCAACAGATTGTGGATGTTGCTCCATCAAAAGGTAATGTATGTTCAACCAACAGATTGTGAATGTTGCTCCATCAAAAGGTAATGTATGTTCAACCAACAGATTGTGGATGTTGCTCCATCAAAAGGTAATGTATGTTCAACCAACAGATTGTGAATGTTGCTCCATCAAAAGGTAATGTATGTTCAACCAACAGATTGTGAATGTTGCTCCATCAAAAGGTAATGTATGTTCAACCAACAGATTGTGAATGTTGCTCCATCAAAAGGTAATGTATGTTCAACCAACAGATTGTGGATGTTGCTCCATCAAAAGGTAATGTATGTTCAACCAACAGATTGTGGATGTTGCTCCATCAAAAGGTAATGTATGTTCAACCAACAGATTGTGGATATTGCTCCATCAAAAGGTAATGTATGTTCAACCAACAGATTGTGGATGTTGCTCCATCAAAAGGTAATGTATGTTCAACCAACAGATTGTGGATGTTGCTCCATCAAAAGGTAATGTATGTTCAACCAACAGATTGTGAATGTTGCTCCATCAAAAGGTAATGTATGTTCAACCAACAGATTGTGGATGTTGCTCCATCAAAAGGTAATGTATGTTCAACCAACAGATTGTGGATATTGCTCCATCAAAAGGTAATGTATGTTCAACCAACAGATTGTGGATGTTGCTCCATCAAAAGGTAATGTATGTTCAACCAACAGATTGTGGATATTGCTCCATCAAAAGGTAATGTATGTTCAACCAACAGATTGTGGATGTTGCTCCATCAAAAGGTAATGTATGTTCAACCAACAGATTGTGGATATTGCTCCATCAAAAGGTAATGTATGTTCAACCAACAGATTGTGGATGTTGCTCCATCAAAAGGTAATGTATGTTCAACCAACAGATTGTGAATGGCATCGGATGGTGATACACTTAGCCAATACTTACTTGTATGCCTTTCTCTAACCCGAACCCTTACTGAAACTATACCTAACCCCATTTTCTTAACCTAACCTTTATCCCTAAACCTAACCTAACCTTCACCATAACCTTAATTAACCTAACCCATATCCCTAAACCTAACCTAACCTAACCTTCACCATAAACTTAACCTAACCCTGATCCCTAAACCTAACCTAACCTTCACCATAAACTTAACCTAACCCTTATCCCTAATCCTAACCTAACCTAACCTTCACCATAAACTTAACCTAACCCATATCCCTAAACCTAACCTAACCTTCACCATAAACTTAACCTAACCCTTATCCCTAAACCTAACCTAACCTTCACCATAAACTTAACCTAACCCTTATCCCTAAACCTAACCTAACCTTCACCATAAACTTAACCTAACCCTGATCCCTAAACCTAACCTAACCTTCACCATAAACTTAACCTAACCCATATCCCTAAACCTAATTAATTTCAACCTTTATGCCCTAAACCCTATGGCCCTTTGTTTCTGTTCTGCATGCTGAATGTACACTATCATACAAGATACAGTGTGGTCCAACATTTACCTTGTTAAAGATGAGAAAAAAAGACTAACAAATACATTAGACAAAATCTGAGCTATATTGTATGTTCAACATAATACAATTGCTCAGAGAAATGTTTGTTTAAAAAGTAATTAAAAAAAGAATATTCCAGCACCCTCCCTCTGTAATAGGATCCCCTGTTTACAGTATTCCAGCACCCTCCCTCTGTAATAGGATCCCCTGTTTACAGTATTCCAGCACCCTCCCTCTGTAATAGGATCCCCTGTTTACAGTATTCCAGCACCCTCCCTCTGTAATAGGATCCCCTGTTTACAATATTCCAGCACCCTCCCTCTGTAATAGGATCCTCTGTTTACAGTATTCCAGCACCCTCCCTCTGTAATAGGATCCCCTGTTTACAATATTCCAGCACCCTCCCTCTGTAATAGGATCCCCTGTTTACAGTATTCCAGCACCCTCCCTCTGTAATAGGATCCCCTGTTTACAGTATTCCAGCTCCCTCCCTCTGTAATAGGATCCCCTGTTTACAGTATTCCAGCACCCTCCCTCTGTAATAGGATCCCCTGTTTACAATATTCCAGCACCCTCCCTCTGTAATAGGATCCCCTGTTTACAATATTCCAGCACCACAGTAGGGTTGAGGTATGGCTATTTTGCTTCCACTGCTAATATCTGCAGAGCAGCACCCTCTGCAGAGCAGCACCCTCTGCAGAGCAGCACCCTCTGCAGAGCAGCACCCTCTGCAGAGCACCTTCCAGTACGAGGGTCATGATTCATTATTTCCAGTTCATAATGAAAGAGAGGTGTGATGAATCATTTTTAGTTCATCATTTAAAAAAAAAAGATTCATGATGAGTTTTAAAAAAGGCTTCAAAAAATGTATACTATGACATTTCCGACTTGATTTACCCCAATAAAAAATGTATCAACCCATACAAAAAAATACTACTATAGCCCAGAGAAACCCATTGAATAACACATTCATCAAGGCCAAAAAAGACAATCAAAAAATAATTCATAATAAACAATGTTTTTGTCATGTCCTGACCAGTAAAGGGGTCTATTTGTTATTGTAGTTTGGTCAGGACGTGGCAGAGGGTATTTGTTGTACATGTTTTTGGTTGTGTGTTTATATAGAGGGTTATTTTGTGTAGAGTGTTTCTGGGTTTAGTGGTGTATCTATGTAGAAAGGGTATTTGATTTAAGTGGTTCGGGGTTATTTAGATATGTATTTATGTAAGATGGGGTGTTTGATTTAGGTGTTCCGGGTTGTTAGGTATGTTCTTGTGTTTGTATTTCTAAGGGGCTGTTCTAGTGTTGTATTTCTGTGTTGGCCTGGTGTGACTCTCAATCAGGAACAGCTGTACATCGTTGTTGCTGATTGAGAGTCATACTTAGGTCGCCTGTTTTCACCTGTTAGTTTGTGGGAGATTGTGCTGTGTATAGCTTTGTGCCTTCCCGGCCTGTTATTCGGCGGTGTGTTGTTGTGTACGTATTTGTTTTGGGTTTTTCCTTCTTTGTCCGTAATAAAAGAAGATGAGTGTACATATTCCCGCTGCGTTTTGGTCTTTACCCTACGACACCCGTGACAGTTTTGAAGTGTCTGTCCTATATCTAGGACATACAATATGAGAAAGATCAGGAAATATATATTTTCCTTTTTTTTTTTTTTACACATTTTAAACCCTTTTTTTGGGGTAGGCACAAAACTACAATACTTCTTTTTATTTTTTAAAGACGGTACCAGTTACCTTCAGACGAGTCCTGTGACACTTGTTGGGGTCGTAAAGAAAAACCAGAGAACACCATCGTGTTCATCAGAGTCTCCCCTTTCCATAGATTAGTAATAGTTTTGTAGGTCAAACCATTTGGACGCTGGACACGTTTTCGTGAGGTGGATTGAGACGCATCAATTGCAAAATTAACTGATGTATCTCTCTAGCTTAATAATATATTATATATAGATAAATAATGATAGATAGATAGATATATAGATAGATAATGTTGTTACACATCATGAAATATATATTGAGGGGAAAAAAAATTAGACAGTAGCCTAGAATTAGCAAAGTAGAATTCAATTGAATGAACATAACCTTTATTTCAATTGGATTAAAATATAAAGGCCTATAAATGTATTTCTATTTTGCAGTCATCTCGGGTTTTCATATGAAGAATAGTTTTAATTCTTCGCTTTTGTTTTTGCAACAATTGAAAAGACATTGGGGACTTCGTATTTGTAGTCAACTTTGTTCTGAGGTTATCGGCGGTCACAGAGAGACGCATAAACCTATTGATTATGTGTTTAGCCACGCCGAAAGGGTGCCTTCAGGAAGGATTCACAACCCTCGACTTTTACAAAGTTTTGTCTCAGCGGGTGTGAATATACTTATGTATATGAGATATTTCTGTATTTCAGGTTAATTTCTAAGAACATGTTTGCACTTTGTCATTATGGAGTATTGTGTTTTAGATGGGTGAGAATAGTTCAGGCTGTAACACAACAAAATGTGGAAAAAGTCGAGGGTTGTGAATACTTTCTGAAGGCTCGGTAGGTAGCTGTTCTACGAGTTGTCGTAGGAAGTCAGTACATAACAAGCGTTTTCAAGTGTAACTTTAGTAACAATGGGTTTGGGAAACAGCTCGGCTACTAAAGATATCATAATATGGTTCTAGCTATGATCTTAATGCCAACAGGGCTCTGGGAAACGAGGCCCTGGCCAACAAGGCTCTGGGAAACGAGGCCCTGGCCAACAAGGCTCTGGGAAACGAGGCCCTGGCCAATAAGGCTCTGGGAAACGAGGCCCTGGGAAACGAGGCCCTGGCCAATAAGGCCCTGGGAAACGAGGCCCTGGGAAACGAGGCCCTGGCCAATAAGGCCCTGGGAAACGAGGCCCTGGCCAACAAGGCTCTGGGAAACGAGGCTCTGGGAAACGAGGCCCTGGCCAATAAGGACCTGGCCAACAAGGCTCTGGGAAATGAGGACCTGGCCAACAAGGCTCTGGGAAACGAGGCCCTGGGAAATGAGGCCCTGGGAAATGAGGCCCTGGGAAACGAGGCCCTGGGAAATGAGGCCCTGGGAAATGAGGCCCTGGGAAACGAGGCCCTGGCCAACAAGGCTCTGGGAAACGAGGCCCTGGGAAATGAGGCCCTGGGAAACGAGGCCCTGGCCAACAAGGCTCTGGGAAATGAGGCCCTGGCCAACAAGGCTCTGGGAAATGAGGACCTGGCCAACAAGGCTCTGGGAAACGAGGCCCTGGGAAATGAGGCCCTGGGAAATGAGGCCCTGGGAAACGAGGCCCTGGCCAACAAGGCTCTGGGAAACGAGGCCCTGGGAAACGAGGCCCTGGCCAACAAGGCTCTGGGAAACGAGGCCCTGGCCAATAAGGACCTGGCCAACAAGGCTCTGGGAAATGAGGACCTGGCCAACAAGGCTCTGGGAAACGAGGCCCTGGGAAATGAGGCCCTGGGAAATGAGGCCCTGGGAAACGAGGCCCTGGCCAACAAGGCTCTGGGAAACGAGGCCCTGGGAAACGAGGCCCTGGCCAACAAGGCTCTGGGAAACGAGGCCCTGGCCAATAAGGACCTGCCAACAAGGCTCTGGGAAACGAGGACCTGGGAAACGAGGCTCTGGCCAATAAGGACCTGGCCAACGAGGCTCTGGGAAACGAGGCCCTGGCCAACAAGGACCTGGGAAATGAGGCCCTGGCCAATAAGGACCTGGCCAACAGGCTCTGGGAAACGAGGCTCTGGGAAACGAGGCCCTGGCCAATAAGGCCACATTAATAATAGTTTTCTCCTCCTACTGGACCGGGGAGTGAGGAGTGAACACATTATCTCTGCCATGACATCACCTAGAGTGTATCCCAAATAGTACCCTATTCCCTTTACAGTGCACTACTTTAGACCAGAGCCCTATGCCACCCTATATAGTGCACTACTTTAGACCAGAGCCCTATGGAACCCTATTCCCTATATAGTACACTACTTTAGACCAGGGCCCTATGGCACCCTATTCCCTATGTAGTGCACTACTTTAGACCAGGCCCCTATGGGCCCTATATGGGAAGCTGGTGCCATTTGGGAGGTAGCCCCTTATAGTGTGTCCTGTGAGAGCTCTGGGTGTCATGCCTCTTCTACCTAGAGACAGTTGTCATGTGTTTTATGAATTGACTCAATAACCTGCAACCTTGACTATGTTGGCACCTGTCTTTCTATAGCAGTGTTTCTCAAACTCGGCCCTCAGAACCTTAAGGTGCAAACGTTTATTTTGATGTATTTTTTTGTTGTTGTTGCCCTGGCACTACACAGCATAATGAAATATTCAACGCTGATGATGATGTTGATGATTTGAATCCCCCAGGACAGAGAGGGAAATGGTGTTCTATAGTAGTGTGTTGTTCATATGCTACCGAATGAAAAATCCCCCTTCATGAAACTGTTTGCCCACTAAACCTGTACATCCTAACAGTCATATGTTATTTTTATTCCATCTTGTGTTATTCACTAGCCTAACGCCCCCCCCCCCCCCCTCAAACCTGCCGTTTGATAGCCATGCAGCAGGTATTAGCGTACAGTATTATACCTCTCTGAAGGAAATGGGCACCATGGTGACAGCCGTGGTGTTGTCAGGGCCGGTGTAGTCCAGGCTGGGTCTCAGGCTCACTATGAGGTGGGTGAGAGGAAGCAGACCCAGCAGGTATACAAACAGGTTCAGAAGGTGAGCAACGCTCCCGTAGGCCACCCTGGAGTTAGGAAATAGAAGAATCGATGAACAGAAAAAAACCTGCCCACTGCAAAATAGAGTGTAAAATAACCTCCATCACTCTGAAACAGGGAAAGAAAATTCAGGTATTTTTTTTGCAAATTTTTAGAAAGTTTCAGGAAATTTTGCAACTGTACTATAATTTCTGACCACTTCATAGAAGACAGTACTATAATCACTGACCACTTCATAGAAGAATTGTAATATATTCATATAGACCTTGGTTAAAAGTAGTGCACTATGTAGGGAATAGGCTACCATTTAGGATGCATCCTAAAGCACTGTGAATACTAACCACTTCATCTCCAGGTATTTCTTGCAGACGGGGTGTGTAAGGAGCTCTATGCGGTTGTAGTTCACCATCGCCTCAGAGAGAGAGAGAGAACAACAGGTTGTAGTTCACCATCGCCTCAGAGAGAGAGAGAGAGAGAACAACAGGTTGTAGTTCACCATCGCCTCAGAGAGAGAGAGAGAACAACAGGTTGTAGTTCACCATCGCCTCAGAGAGAGAGAGAACAACAGGTTGTAGTTCACCATCGCCTCAGAGAGAGAGAGAACAACAGGTTGTAGTTCACCATCGCCTCAGAGAGAGAGAGAACAACAGGTTGTAGTTCACCATCGCCTCAGAGAGAGAGAACAACAGGTTGTAGTTCACCATCGCCTCAGAGAGAGAGAACAACAGGTTGTAGTTCACCATCGCCTCAGAGAGAGAGAACAACAGGTTGTAGTTCACCATCGCCTCAGAGAGAGAGAACAACAGGTTGTAGTTCACCATCGCCTCAGAGAGAGAGAACAACAGGTTGTAGTTCACCATCGCCTCAGAGAGAGAGAACAACAGGTTGTAGTTCACCATCGCCTCAGAGAGAGAGAGAACAACAGGTTGTAGTTCACCATCGCCTCAGAGAGAGAGAACAACAGGTTGTAGTTCACCATCGCCTCAGAGAGAGAGAGAGAGAACAACAGGTTGTAGTTCACCATCGCCTCAGAGAGACAGAGAGAACAACAGGTTGTAGTTCACCATCGCCTCAGAGAGAGAGAACAACAGGTTGTAGTTCACCATCGCCTCAGAGAGAGAGAACAACAGGTTGTAGTTCACCATCGCCTCAGAGAGAGAGAGAGAACAACAGGTTGTAGTTCACCATCGCCTCGGAGAGAGAGAGAACAACAGGTTGTAGTTCACCATCGCCTCAGAGAGAGAGAACAACAGGTTGTAGTTCACCATCGCCTCAGAGAGAGAGAACAACAGGTTGTAGTTCACCATCGCCTCAGAGAGAGAGAGAGAGAACAACAGGTTGTAGTTCACCATCGCCTCAGAGAGAGAGAGAGAGAACAACAGATTGTAGTTCACCATCGCCTCAGAGAGAGAGAACAACAGGTTGTAGTTCACCATCGCCTCAGAGAGAGAGAGAGAACAACAGGTTGTAGTTCACCATCGCCTCAGAGAGACAGAGAGAACAACAGGTTGTAGTTCACCATCGCCTCAGAGAGACAGAGAGAACAACAGGTTGTAGTTCACCATCGCCTCAGAGAGAGAGAGAACAACAGGTTGTAGTTCACCATCGCCTCGAGAGAGAGAGAACAACAGGTTGTAGTTCACCATCGCCTCAGAGAGAGAGAGAGAACAACAGGTTGTGGTTCACCATCGCCTCAGAGAGAGAGAGAACAACAGGTTGTAGTTCACCATCGCCTCAGAGAGAGAGAACAACAGGTTGTAGTTCACCATCGCCTCAGAGAGAGAGAACAACAGGTTGTAGTTCACCATCGCCTCAGAGAGAGAGAGAGAACAACAGGTTGTAGTTCACCATCGCCTCAGAGAGAGAGAACAACAGGTTGTAGTTCACCATCGCCTCAGAGAGAGAGAACAACAGGTTGTAGTTCACCATCGCCTCAGAGAGAGAGAACAACAGGTTGTAGTTCACCGCCCAGAACCCTGGTGGCCTTGATGCCCAGAACCCTGGTGGTCTTGATGCCCAGAACCCTGGTGGTCTTGATGCCCAGAACCCTGGTGGTCTTGATGCCCAGAACCCTGGTGGTCTTGATGCCCAGAACCCTGGTGATCTTGATGCCCAGAACCCTGGTGATCTTGATGCCCAGAACCCTGGTGGTCTTGATGCCCAGAACCCTGGTGGTCTTGATGCCCAGAACCCTGGTGGTCTTGATGCCCAGAACCCTGGTGATCTTGATGCCCAGGACCCTGGTGATCTTGATGCCCAGAACCCTGGTGGTCTGGATGCCCAGAACCCTGGTGGTCTTGATGCCCAGAACCCTGGTGGTCTTGATGCCCAGAACACTGGTGGTCTTAATGCCCAGAACCCTGGTGGTCTTGATGCCCAGAACCCTGGTGGTCTTGATGCCCAGAACCCTGGTGGTCTTAATGCCCAGAACCCTGGTGATCTTAATGCCCAGAACCCTGGTGGTCTTAATGCCCAGAACCCTGGTGATCTTGATGCCCAGAACCCTGGTGATCTTGATGCCCAGAACCCTGGTGATCTTGATGCCCAGAACCCTGGTGATCTTGATGCCCAGCACCCTGGTGATCTTGATACTTCCAACCGTTAATGGATCTTTAATACCCAAACGTTTCATTTTCAGTAGACCTTCAACAGACTGTTTATAGATCTGTCTGTCACAGGGATCCACATTCTGTAACAGCGCAGCCTTGCTCTTACAGTAGATCAACAATAGAAAGCTAAGGAGAGAGTATTGTACTTGTATTGGAATTACTTACATTCAGAGCGGCGAGGGGTTGGACCTTCAGGCTTTTGTTAGTCTTTGCGTGTTTCTTTAGTGCTATCGGTGCCTGAAGCCACTGGAAATTGTACTCAATCTACACAATAGAAAGAAAAACAACATGTATAATTGTATGAAGAAGAGAGAGCAAATAAGTCAATCCTTTTCTATAAGTATACAGTTTTAAGTGTGTATGGTAGTGTAAGGATGATGATTAAAAAAATGGAAACCAGTCAGGGACACTAAGACTTCACGTTTCACAATTAAAGTCACACTGTAGAATTTACACACACATGATAGTCAGGACTGTTGTCATCATCCTCTGACTCTCTGATGCAGCGGTCCAGTAGGTGCTGAGCAGGTTACAGGGAGATAACAGGGAACATTGTCATCTGGTTAATCACTGTTGGTTAGCTTTGCAAAATTACATTAACTTTCCTTAATAAATTCCCAATTTTTCTAGAAATCCTGGTTGGAGGATTCTGGATTTCCTACTTATTCACTCATGATTTTGGGAAACCTTCAACTGGGATTTCATGAAAAACAGCGAATTTTAGGAAAGTTACTGGTATTTTGCAACGCTGCACACTTTTCCTACAGATTTGTTTAAAAAGTCAATGCCCAAGCCTACAACAAAGATGACTACATACAGTAGGCATATATACCGTTTACACCGTTTCATTGCTGCATGTTGCCATCATTTCACAATAATATACTGTATTGGAATTGTTCAGGTGTGTGAGGTCAAACCTTGCAAGACTCTGGCAGCAAGTCAACCAGGTCCAACACTGGACAACGTTGGCCAGCACCAAGTTTGAACGTCATCAGGGTGTCACTACATCTGCAATAAACAAACAAACAAATTATACATGGACACAGCACTGTGCTTATCTGGAAGGATCCAAGAACATTCACAAGTCTTTGAAAGTATCCAGACTACAGGGCTCAGAGTTGTTCCTGTCCTGATGACCTGACCTAGTCATGGCACAAAAGGGTTAGGGACCGACTGGACTTGGGTTGTAAAATTCCAGTAACTTTCCCCAAATCTGTAGGTGTTCCAGAAATGTTGGTTGGAGGACTATAGATTACCTGCTTACTCCCTCCTAACTCCAGGAAACTGCTAACCTGTCACTGTCGATGATGACCTGAACTAACGTTCTGGAATATTCCAACCAGGAACCAAAACCTAGGGGATTTGGGCAATTTTGCAACCCTCAGCCCACATGACTGATCAAACCTGTCACTGTCGATGATGGCATTGACCACATCCTTCCTCCTGTGTTGCAGTGCTTCGTGGAAGAAGGAGGCGTGGCGCTTGTTGAGGCTGATCTCCGCCCCTCTCTGTAGCAGCAGTCTCACTGCAGCTACTTGGCCCTCCCTGGCTGCCACGTGCAGCGCTGTGCTCTGATCAGAACAACAACACAAGATTTGTGAATTCACATCGTCACCTAATCAACACATCTCGAGGAACGTTTAATGATTAATTCATTCAGTGAGGAGTCTCTGCAGAATAAAAGCATTTCAAAATAAATAATCTTACTTCCAACAGGGGTGATGATTGCTGTTAGAATGTCTAGCTAGGCTAAATATCTTTTTTTTTTTTTTTTTTTTTTTTACATATGGCAGCTAAAAATGTAATTGTGTATACAAAACTGATATGTCCTGAACTTAGCGAAAGACAGAATGAAACGTAAAGGCTGTCTGAAACATAAAGGTTGTCTGAATGAAACGTAAAGGTTGCCTGAATGAAACGTAAAGGTTGTCTGAATGAAACGTAAAGGTGGTCTGATTGAAATGTAATGGTGGTCTGAATGAAACATAAAGGATGTCTGAATGAAACGTAAAGGTTGTCTGAATGAAACGTAAAGGTGGTCTGATTGAAATGTAATGGTGGTCTGAATGAAACATAAAGGATGTCTGAATGAAACGTAAAGGTTGTCTGAATGAAACATAAAGGTAGTCTGAATGAAACGTAAAGGTTGTGTCATGATGCTAGCCCTTTCAGTGATTCGGCTAGAAGAAATGTGAACAACCCCCCCTCTCCTGTTAGGAGGGAACAGGTCAGATTTATGACTTTAAAACCACATCATAAATTCCTTGCAGAGACTCTTGTCTCCCTGACCATGCAGTATGGGAGAGAGAGGGTCACAGTAGAACAAAGGAACTCTCCCGCCAAATACTCCTACCTCCCCAAATTGGAGAATTAAACATTATTCCTAATTTAGAGAATGTGGAAACGGCCACATTACCCCAACTCTGTTTACACAGGTTCCTCAGTTACGAGGCTTGCATCTGAATGTTGGATAAAATGTTTGACAAAGTATAAGAATACCTTTGAAAAGATAACAATGTGATTTAGTCTTCTAAAATGAAAAGTGTTTGTTTTATGGTAACTTGTGCCCAGTCAGTCATCACGCCCAAGTGAACAGGCATTGGTTGGAAATGAAAAACCAACCTCTTTTCCACTCTAGAATAAAAGTCCCCGTGACAAAATGTCACCTCAGTTCCAAATACCGCGAGGACATATCCTCACGTTTAAAAAGTTTAATTTCAACTCTACCGGCCAGAAAACATGAGAGCTTGCTCCACACGTGAAATGGTTTGAACTCTGAACTATTGATCTCTCAAGAAGAAGTGAGTCCTAGATTACAGCCTAATAGACTGCAGCTGGAAAGGTAGCAAATCTAGTAAGAACATTGACCGACACAGATGAACATCTCACTCCACGACGACCCGGAAGAGTCTACAAAGCAGAATGGCGACCTCGACTGGGAAAACCAGAGCCTCATATCACCAGCTCCATCGTAAATACTGATTACATTTCTTTATCCGAACGAGCGATTATAAAAGTACATATGCGTTCATATTTATGCGAGAATAGATTCCCATGTCCAATAGAGACCCATGTTCCTTTTTATTCCTCTGTCCCCCCCTTTCCTCTCTGAATTTATCTTGCTATAACCAAACTGTTTTTGTTTAGCGACTAGGGATGGTATTTACAGTGTAATGTTATTATGTATTGTATAATCTGTAATTGTTTAATTAGTTAGTAAATAAATAATTGAGACAATTGGTGTATGGATGATTCATAGTAAAGGCTGGGTTCGTGCAGATTACCAATCATTTTACTTTAAGAGTGGATTTGGGAGGTAGCCGCTCTATATGAAGTAACTCTTCCGTGGTGCCCCAGGTTATTAACGAGTTGAATGTTGTATGGTTTAATTCAATCACTTAATTAATCAAACGTTAGGTAATCGATTTGATAAAATAGCTTGTCATCACATTAAAGGAGTCAGAGACACGACAGTAGTCTGAATGAAACAAAGGTTGTCCGAACCCCATCCTCATCCAGCTTGTCCAGTAGTTTGATGTTGTTGGCCAGGACGATCTTCATGGTCTGTGTGTACCCTTCTGCCGCCGCATGGTGTAAACAGGTCCACCCTTTGTAATCACTAAGGAAGAGAGAGACGAGACAGAATACACCAGTGACAATAACACACCAGGGGTTCAGCTACATTTCCCAGAAATCTCAGTTGAAGAATCCCGGATTACCTATTTATTCCCTCCTGATTCTAGTAATATTCCATCCGGGATTTCAGAATAACAAGGGGCTTTTGGGAAATTTACAGAAATGTTGGTGATCCTACTCCTACGCCAATATTTACAGATTGATCTGTTGCAAACCTTTAATGACAAAATCTGTGCCACTGTCTTCCTCACTGTGAACAGCCTAGTCATGTACAGACGTGTCAGTGCCTCACTGTGAACAGCCTAGTCATGTACAGGCGTGTCAGTGCCTCACTGTGAACAGCCTAGTCATGTACAGGCGTGTCAGTGCCTCACTGTGAACAGCCTAGTCATGTACAGACGTGTCAGTGCCTCACTGTGAACAGCCTAGTCATGTACAGACGTGTCAGTGCCTCACTGTGAACAGCCTAGTCATGTACAGGCGTGTCAGTGCCTCACTGTGAACAGCCTAGTCATGTACAGGCGTGTCAGTGCCTCACTGTGAACAGCCTAGTCATGTACAGGCGTGTCAGTGCCTCACTGTGAACAGCCTAGTCATGTACAGGCGTGTCAGTGCCTCACTGTGAACAGCCTAGTCATGTACAGACGTGTCAGTGCCTCACTGTGAACAGCCTAGTCATGTACAGGCGTGTCAGTGCCTCACTGTGAACAGCCTAGTCATGTACAGGCGTGTCAGTGCCTCACTGTGAACAGCCTAGTCATGTACAGGCGTGTCAGTGCCTCACTGTGAACAGCCTAGTCATGTACAGACGTGTCAGTGCCTCACTGTGAACAGCCTAGTCATGTACAGGCGTGTCAGTGCCTCACTGTGAACAGCCTAGTCATGTACAGGCGTGTCAGTGCCTCACTGTGAACAGCCTAGTCATGTACAGACGTGTCAGTGCCTCACTGTGAACAGCCTAGTCATGTACAGGCGTGTCAGTGCCTCACTGTGAACAGCCTAGTCATGTACAGGCGTGTCAGTGCCTCACTGTGAACAGCCTAGTCATGTACAGGCGTGTCAGTGCCTCACTGTGAACAGCCTAGTCATGTACAGGCGTGTCAGTGCCTCACTGTGAACAGCCTAGTCATGTACAGGCGTGTCAGTGCCTCACTGTGAACAGCCTAGTCATGTACAGGCGTGTCAGTGCCTCACTGTGAACAGCCTAGTCATGTACAGGCGTGTCAGTGCTAGTACCTGTGAAAGAGAGCTCCTTTACGAAGCAGCAGCTCCACCACTTTGGTGTGTCCCCCTCCAGAGGCCAGGTGTAGGGGAGTCAAGCCTCTCTCATCCCCCTCGTTCAGCAGGCGGGAGTCTGTGATGGTCTCCAACAGACGCTGGCAGGTGTTAATACGACCATATCTGATGAGAGGAGAGTTAGAGGTTTACCTGGTGTTAATACGACCATATCTGATGAGAGGAGAGTTAGAGGTTTACCTGGTGTTAATACGACCATATCTGATGAGAGGAGAGTTAGAGGTTTACCTGGTGTTAATATGAACATATCTGATGAGAGGAGAGTTAGAGGTTTACCTGGTGTTAATATGAACATATCTGATGAGAGGAGAGTTAGAGGTGTGTGTGTGTGGGATGAGGGGGAGGAGGGGGATGAGGGGGGTGAGGGGGATGAGGGGGGGTAAGGGGTTAGAGGGGGATGAGGGGGTGAGGGGGAGGAGAGGGAGGAGGGGGAGGGGGATGAAGGGGAGGAGGGGGGTGAGGAGGGGGATGAGGGGGATGAGGGGGAGGGGCTGAGGGGGAGGAGGGGGGTGAGGGGGATGAAGGGGAGGAGGGGGGTGAGGGGAGGAGGGGGGTGAGGAGGGGGATGAGGGGGATGAGGGGGAGGGGGGTGAGGGGGAGGAGGGGGGTGAGGGGGATGAGTGGGAAGAGTGGGATGAGTGGGATGAGGGGGATGAGGGGGTGAGGGGGAGGAGAGGGAGGAGGGTGAGGGGGGTGAGGGGGATGAAGGGGAGGAGGGGGGTGAGGGGAGGAGGGGGGTGAGGAGGGGGATGAGGGGGATGAGGGTGAGGGGGATGAGTGGGAAGAGTGGGATGAGGGGGATGAAATAATATACAGTACTAGTCAAAAGTCTGGACACACCTACTTATTCCAGGGTTTTTCTTTATTTTTTATTATTTTCTACATTGTAGAATAATAGTGAAGACATCAAAACTATAAAATATCACATATGGAATCATGTAGTAACCAAAAAAACGTGTTAAACAAATGAAAATATATTTTATATTTGAGATTCTTCAAAGTAGCCACACTTTGCCTTGATGACAGGTTGTCACTAGTTACTACAGCCACAAAGTAAAAATTAGCTATATCGTGAAAATTCATGAAAATGAAATGTTGCTTTTTGGTCTTCATTTTTGGGTCAGGGTTAGGCATAACATTAGCAGTGTGGTTAAGGTTATGGTTAGAGTTAGGTTTGAAATCTGATTTGAAGATAATAAATCGTAGAAATAGGCAAGGTTTAGCCATTTGTGGCTGTGGTAACTAGTCTTTGTCTGCATGTCTGTCTGTCTCCTTAAACCTTATATGTCATGAAAACCAAGACTTAGGCTATAGTGCCGTACAGCGCATTCAGATAGTACTCACACACCTTTACTTTTACCGCAATTTGTTCAAATTTTTCAAAGTCAAATCAAATTGTATTGGTCACGTACACATATTTAGCAGATGTTGTGGGTGTAGCTAAATGCTTGTGTTCCTAACTCCAACAGTGCAGTAGTATCTAACAATTCACAACAATACACACAAAACTAAAAGTTAAAGAATGGAATAAAGACATATATAACTAGTAGAATGAGCAATGTTGGAGTGGCATTGACTAAAATACAGTAGAATAGAATACATTATATACATATGAGATGAGTAAAGCAGTATCTAAACACTTTTTTTATTTTACCTAGGCAAGTCAGTTAAGAACAAATTCTTATTTACAATGACGGCCGAGGAACAGTGGGTAAACTGCCTTGTTCAGGGGAAGAAGGACAGATTTTTACCTTGTCAGCTTGGGGATTCGATCTTGCAACCTTGCGGTTACTATTCCAATGCTCTAACCACTAGGCTACCTGCCGCCCCAATTAAAGTGACTAGTGTTCCATTATTAAAGTGGCCAGTGATTCCAACTCTATGTTTAAAGGGTAGAGGTCTATAAGGTACAGGGTTGTAACCGGGTGTCAAGGATTCTAGGAGTGGTGGTTGGAGTCAGGCGCAGAGAGCAGAGGTAAAGTATATCGTCTTTATTTTCTCCGGCACAAAACGGTCACGCCAAAACAGGAGGGCGCGTAATAATAATGACCAACCCAAAGCACAGGGCAAAACGGTCCGGAGAGAAAAAATAAGACGTCAGCCAGCACATCCAAAATGCAAACAGCGAAATAAAATATATTCCCACGGCACAAAAAGCAAGGGGCGCAGCCCGGTAAATCTTCTGACTAAACCTGTCAGTAAAAATGTATCAATCACGCACCACCGTCCTGAGTGGACAATCAACAATCCCGCACAACACCCCAACTGAAAACACACACTAAATAAGGCCCCACTAATGACAGACACAAAACAGGTGCGGAACAGACAGACAAAACCAAAAGACACAGAACCAACGATCGGTGGCAGCTAATAGGCCGGCGACGACGACCGCCGAGCGCCGCCCGACCGAGGAGGGGCGCCACTTTCGTTGGATCCTGTGACACCGGGTGTCAGCCGGCTAGTGATGGCTTTGATGTATTGTTGTCTCTTCCTTCTTGCCCTTTGTGCTGTTGTCTGTGCCCAATAATGTTTGTACCATGTTTTATGCTGCTACAATATTGTGTTGCTACCATGTTGTTGTCATGTTGTGTTGCTGCCATGCTATGTTGTTGTCTTAGGTCTCTCATTATGTAGTGTTGTGGTGTCTCTCTTGTTGTGATGTCCTATATTTATATATATATATATATTTTATTTTTTTTTTATCCCGGACCCCTGTCCCCGCAGGTGTCACGTCCTGACCATAGTAAGATGTTATTTTCTATGGTAGAGTAGGTCAGGGCGTGACAGGGGGGTGTTTTGTGTTTTTTCTATGTTTTGTATATCTATGTTTAGATTCTAGTTTCTCTATTTCTATGTTTTTGGGGGGGGGATGATCTCCAATTAGAGGCAGCTGGTCTTCGTTGTCTCTAATTGGAGATCATACTTAAGTAGGGTTTTTTTCCACCTGTGTTTGTGGGTAGTTGTCTTCTGTTTAGTTTATGTACCTGACAGAACTGTGCGCTTTCGTTTTCTCGTTATTTTTTTCTTTAGTGTTCTGAGTTTAAATAAATATTCATCATGAGCAATCAACACGCTGCGCTTTGATCCCCTCTCTACGACAGCCGTTACAGCAGGAGGCCTTCTTCCTTTTGGTCGGCCGTCATTATAAATAACAATTTGTTCTTATTAACTGACTTGCCTAGTTAAATAAAGGTTCAAATAAAAGATGGCTAAGTACTCTCTACTAGCAAAGGCTATTGTTGTGTCTGACCCTTACAGTTGGTGGCACCAGCCCATGATTTGGTCTGACTGAAATTATGATTAATCATCTGATAAAGTCATTAAAAGTGCTTTATTAAGAAGTAAATAATAAATAGATTACTGAGGTATATCAAGAAATACGATTTTTTTCATCTAACATGTCCAAGCAGGAATGAACGATTCAAGATATTTTGACGAGCAAACTAATCCAGTGATTGTCATGCATTTTGGGTTAACAATTAGACTATAGTTGTTATATTTTACTGTCAAAATAGGACTCCAGAATTTTCACGTTTTTTTTTTGTTTTGTTCAATAGAGATGAATTACATAGATCTGTATGTGCACTAACTAATATAATTGTCAGATTAACTTGAGTGTTCAAGAAAAATCAAAACATTAATTAGGTCGCTAACTAAATATATAATACCCACGTATATAGGTGTAACCGGTGTGAGATGGCTAGCTAGTTAGCAGTGGCATTTCAATCGGTGATGTCACTCGCTCTGAGACCTTGAAGTTGTTGGTTCCCTTTGCTCTGAGTGATAGGTAACTGTCACGTCTTGACCAGTAAAAAGGGGTTAATTGTCATTGTAGTTTGGTCAGGGCGTGGCAGGGGGTGTTTGTTTTGTGTGGTTCGGGGTTTTTTGGTTTATGTTCTATATTTTCTATTTATATGTGTTTATCTAGCTTTTCTATTTCTATGTTAGTTTTTCAATGACCTCCAATTAGAGGCAACTGGTTGTAGTTGTCTCTAATTGGAGGCCATATTTAAGTGTGTTCGTTTTTCACTTGTGTTTTGTGGGTGGTTGTTCCTAGTATAGTCTGTGCGCCTTACTGGACTGTTTTCGACGTTTGTTTTGTTTAAGTGTCGTCTCTTTAATAAAGTAAAGAAGAGGATCAATATACCCGCTGCATTTTGGTCCACTCCTTACGACACCTGTGACAGTAACAATGCATGGAGGGTGACTGTTGTTGATGTGTGCAGAGGGTCCTGGTTCAAGCCCAGGTTGAGATGATAGAAACAATACTGTTACGTAGGCACCCTTTCTATTTTTTCACTATCCATGATCTTGGCTGTCTAACGGAGGCCAGGAGTCAGAGCTGATCTCTTTGCAGCGTTTGACTTTGAATGTGAGTTTGCATGACCTCAGCTCAGCCTATCAGAAAACCGGGCCGGACAATCTTGATAGGGCGGCCAGGCCGTTGGCCACTGATCAGCCAAAGGCTTCGTATAGATTAGTATGACAGTGAAATTGCTATAAAAAAAAAAATCTTTACAAAGAAAAACTGAAGAGCCCCATGCATGGACTGCCAGCCATGTCACCTTTTTATATTGCTTTTTTTAATATATAAAACTATATTTTTGTGTCAATATCGACCAGCCCACCCAACAAAAAAATAGTCCAGCCCATCTGGCATTTGCCAGAATTGCCAGATGGCCAATCTGCCCCTTCTGCCCACAAATTCTGAGACACTGTCTAGGCTACTTAAAACAAATCGAAAATACAGTAGGGTACATACAGTAGTAGAAAAGATACTTCAAAGTAAAATATCAACTGTCTTGATGTGCCTTCCAATTCGTCTATAGGCTATAAATTGCACTGTATCACATACAGCCTAATAGAGATTCACATTATCATTTGTTGTATGGCTACTTTGGGAATATGAACCCGACAGAAAAGGTGACAACCGGTATAACCAATGTCACAAAAATGACTCACCTTTTAGCCAGGTACAATTCTATGGCAAAGAATCCTTCAGAACTAACCTGAGGGGTATCCTACAAATCAGGTTTGGGGACTTAGCTAGGTAACTTTGGTCAACTCTGAGTTCAACTCAGGACAACCAGTCATACGAATGTGGCTCACCTTTTAGTCAGGTAAATCTATATGAATCCTTAGGAACTAACCTGCTCCTCATTGCGTCATCATTCCATTCATTTGAGGAAGAAGACTGATTAAATATTTAATTAATCAAATGTTATTTTGTTTGAATTTTTTTGAATTTTATGATAATACCTATCACATTACTTAGTAATGATGCATTTGAAATTTCACGCACAGAATTTTTTTTGTATGACAAATCAAAGTATTATTATAAAATTATTTTATCGATAGGAGTGGAGAAAAAAAGCTGCTCGTGCATTAATAAGCACATAACGATAAGTAATAAAAAAATAAAGATGGCATTTCTAAGAGCAAACTTGCAGATAACTTTTCTTTCATTTTTATTTCGGCACAAATGAAAATGTGTCACAGACTCGCCCATGGATTGATGTTTCAGCGTTGTCCCAGTGAAGAGTTTGGTGTTCGACTAGCCACGTGTGACATGCACGAGCAGTTACAAGCCTGGCTAAAGTTAGCGGTAGGCGGACGAGAAATATCTACCGTCATAGTACTGTAGGCCTACGGATGAAGCCTGAGTTGGAATGTGAAGCTAAATGAAGCTGGCCCTTTTTAGACAACCCTGAGAAGATCTAGCTTGCTTCGTAGGATTCCCCTCTGCTAAATGGCTAACTCCATTTATCCTGAACGAAGTGTCTGAGCCGCAAGATGAGGACCGATGAAATCAGAAATCACCCTCCCTCTTGCAAAAGATTGAGTCATCATCACTGGTGTAAAGTACTTTAAGTAAAAAATACTTTAAAGTACTTAAGTTGTTTTTTGGGGGTATCTACTTTACTTTACTATTTATATTTTTGACAACCTTTACTTCACCACATTCCTAAAGAAAATCCTGTACTTTTGACTCCATATATTTTCCCTGACAACCTATAGTACTCATTGCATTTTGAATGCTTAGCAGGACAGGAAAAATGTCCAATTCATGCACTTATCAAGAGAACACAAGGTCATCTCTACTGCATCTGGTCTGGCGGACTCACTAAACACAAATGCATATTTTGCATAATAATGTTTGAGAATTGGAGTGAAAATGAAAACGTGGCACTGAAACATCAAACCCCCATGGTTTGATGTTTCAGCACTGTCTCGGCAATGCATCCACCACTTCGCCTAACAACACTCACTGGGCAGCGAAGTGCAGGGCTGACTTCTTGTCCTTGGACTTGCTCTCCAGAGAGACCTGTAGAACCAGGATGTTTTTGACAGATTCGTGGATGCCCAGTCTGCACGCGTAGTGGAGCGGAGTACAGCCCTCGTTGTCTTCAGTACTCAAAAGATCCAACATACTGCTGTGCTGTAGGGGGCAGGACACACACACGTAAGTAAACAGATATGTACACACACGGCACACACACACACTACAACCCTGACTTCCTGAAAGCAGATAGACAGACAGACTGTCCCACCCAAAAGGTCAACTACATTTACATTTTTAGTCATTTTAGCAGACGCTCTTATCCAGAGCGACTTACAGTAGTGAATGCATACATTTCATACATTTTCATACATTTCATACATTTTTTCTCCGTACTAAAGTCCTTTAAGTCTGATTCAATCTGTCTCGGCCAGTTCTGTAGATAAAGTAGGCAACAGCAGAAGGCTGAGGCATTTGGCAAACCTCTAAATGGTTTTAATAAACTATCACAGAGAGTAATCCAACTTCATTTGATACTAGAAACAGACTAAGGACAAATGGTTCATGGCGATAGAGAGAACATTTAATTATCTTTAACAGTAGGCAGTGTATATTCAGCTGGCAGAAAAGGATTGGCAGCAGAAGGCATTATGCTTCCCATTCTTCTCTGCAGATCCTCTCAAGCTCTATCAGGTTGGGGGGGAAGAAAAAACAGTTTGTGAACCCTTTGGAATTACCTGGATTTCTGCATTGATTACTCATAAAATGTGGTCTGATCTTCGTCTAAGTCACAATAATAGACAAACACAATCTGACTAAACTAATAACACACAAACAGTTGTACTTTTCAAATTTGTATTGAAGACATTGAGTAATCATTCACAGTGCAGGCTGGAAAAAGTAAGTGAACCTCTGTGTTAACGACTTCTCCAAAAGCTATTTGAAGTCAGGTGTTTCAATTAAGGAGATGAGATTGGAGGCGTGGGTTGCACAGGTGCCCTGCCCTATAAATAAAGGCACGCAAAACCTGGTTAATAACAAATCTGTTTTTTTTCCAGAAAGATTGGTTCGTGTGAACCTTTGCCTCGATCCCAGCAACTTTCACAGGACCTTAGAAGACGCATTATAGAGATGCACAAAGCTGGACAAGGTTACAAAAGCATTGCTAAAGACCTTGGTGTTCATCAATCCACGGTAAGACAAATTGTCTACAAATGGAGAAGATTCAGGACTGTTGCTAATCTCCCTAGGAGTGGGTGTCCTGCGAAGATCACTCCGAGAGCACAAAGAGCAATCCTAAAAGATGTGAGGGGTAACAGCAAAAGACCTTCAGAAAACTCTACAAACAATGAAAGTCTGGTGTTCATGTGTCCACTGTGAGAAAAACACTGAACCGCATTGGTGTTCATGGAAGGACACCGCGAAGGAATACCACTGCTGTCAACAATAAAAAACATTGCGGCGCGTCTCAAGTTTGCCGGAGATCACCTGGATGTTCCACAACTCTTCTGGGAAAATGTGCTGTGGACAGACGAGACAAAAGTAAAACCTTTTGGGAAAAAATGCACAACGCTATGTGTGGAGGAAAAAAGTGCACTGCACACCAACACCAAAACCTCATCACAACTGTAAAGTATGGTGGAGGGAGCATCATGGTTTTGGGGCTGCTTTGCTGCTTCAGGGCCTGGACACCATGCCATCATTGAGGGAACAATGAATTCAAAAGTGTATCAAGATATTTTACAGGAGAATGTCAGGACCTCAAGCATAAGAGAGGTTGAGTGATGCAACAAGACAATGACCCAAAGCACACAAGTAAATCAACCAAAGAATGGCTGAAAAAAAAGAAGATATGTGTTTTGGAATGGCCAAGTCAGAGCCCTGACTAACCCAATTGAGATGCTGTAGCATGACAAGAAGAGGGCTGTGCAATCAATACAACCCAGAAATATTGATGAACTGAAACAGATTTGTAAGGAGGAATGGTTCAAAATTCCTCCGCAACGTTGTGCAAGTCTTATAAGCAGCTACAGGAAACTTTTAACAGCATAGCACTATGAATGATGAATGTCTTAAATAAAAATGTGAAAATTACAACAGTTTGTGTGTTAATAGTTTAGTCAGATTGTGTTAGTCTATTACTGTCTGTGACTTAGATGAAGATCAGACCACATTTTATGAGTGATCAATGCAGAAATCCAGGTAATTCCAAAAGGGTTCACAAACTTTTCTTGCAGCTGTATTTTGAGGTCTCTCCAGAGATGTTCGATCTGGTTCAAGTCCAGACTCTGGCTGGGCCACTCAAGGACATTCAGAGACATTTAGAGTCCCGAAGCCACTCCTGCTTTGTCTTTGTTATGTGATTAGGGTCATTGTCCTGTTGGAAGGTGGACCTTCAACCCAGTCTGAGGTTCTCAGCACTCTGGAGCAGGTTTTCATCAAGGATCTCTCTGTACTTTGCTCCGTTCATCTTTCCCTCGATCCTGACTTGTCTCCCAGTCCCTGCCGCTGAAAAACATCCCCACCACATGATGCTGCCTCACGATGCTTCACCGTAGGTGGCCAGCTCTAGGAAGAGTCTTGGTGGTTCCAAACTTCTTCCATTTAAGAATGATGGAGGCCACTGTGTTCTTGGAGACCTTCAATGCTGCAGACATGTTTTGGTACCCTTCCTCAGATCTGTGCCTCAACACAATCCTGTCTTGGAGCTCTACGGACAATTCCTTCGACTTCATGGCTCGGTTTTTTGCTCTGACATGCACTGTCAACTGTGGGACCTTATATAGACAGGTGTGTTTCTTTCCAAATCATGTCCAATCAATTGAATTTACCACAGGTGGACTCCAATCAAGTTGTATACATAGTTCAAGGATGATCTATGGAAACAGGATGCACCTGAGCTCAATTTCGAGTCTCATAGCAAAGGGTCTGAATACTTATGCAAATAAGGTATTTATGTGTTTTTTTTTGTTTTTTTTGTTAACATTTCTAAAAACCTTTTTATTACTTTGACTTTATGGGGTATTGTGATGTCATTATGGGGTATTGTGATGTCATTATGGGGTATTGTGATATCATTATGGGTGATGGTGATGTCATTATGAAGGATTGTGTGTAGATAGATGAAGACTTTTTTAAATCCATTTTAGAATAAGGCTGTAACGTAACAAAATGTGAAAAAATTCAAAGGGGTCTGAATACTTTCCGAATGCACTGTATATATTATGGTGTCAAGGCATAAGAACTAACAGGTTACAGAGCAAGCAACGCAATTATCACAACACATAGGTTGTAACATAGCTTTTTCCCCCTGGTTTCGCTTCCTTTTTGGTTTTACCAACGCACCACTACTGCAACGCACTAAAGTAATACTGCAAAAAATGTGGCAAAGCAATACACTTTTTGTCCAGTAAACAAAGTGTTATGTTTTTGGTAAATCTAGTACAACACATCACTGAGTACCACTCTCCATATTTTCAAGCATAGTGGTGGCTGCATGACGTTATGGGTATGCTTGTCATCATTAACAAGTTTTTCAGGGCAAAAAGAAACGAAAATCTTTGAGAAAAAAACGTGTTTTGTCTGCTTTCCACCAGACACTGGGAGATGAATTCACCTTTCAGCAGGACAATAACCTAAAACACAAGGCCAAATATACACTGGAGTTGCTTACCAAGAAGACAGTGAATGTTCCTGAGTAGCCGAGTTACAGTTTTGACCTAAATCTATGAAAAAAAATCTATGAAAAGTCCTGCAAATGGTTGTCTAGCAACAATCAACAACCATGAAGAAATTTGAAAATAATTATGGGCAAATGTTTTACAATCCAAGTGTGGAAAGCTCTAGGAGACTTACCCATAAACACTCACAGCAGTAATCTCAGCCAAAGATGCTTCCACACAGCATTGATTTAGGGGTGTGAATACGTAAGTGAGATATTTCTGTATTTCATTTTCAATAGATTTGCTAACATAATTAAAAATATTAAAAAAAACATGTTTTCACTTTGTCATTCTGAGGAATTGTGTGTGGATGGGTAACGAAAAAAACCCTGAATGCAATCAATTTCGAATGAAGGCTGTAACACAACAAAATGTGGAATAAGTCAAGGGGTATGATCACTTTCTGAAGACAATGTACCTTTCCAAGCACTGCTACCATTGGATACCATTTGTTAGGCTACCTGTTACATCTACTGTTATGTTGTGTTACCTGTAAGATGTCTCCTGTGAGATTCTTTAGGCCTTTGGGCTGCAGGATGGCCAGGTGAAGGAAGTTACATCCTGACTTGTCCTTTATGTTGACGTTGGCACCTGAAGATACACACGCACGCAGACACACACACGCAGACACGCAGACACACACACAGACAGACAGACAGACAGACAGACAGACAGACAGACAGACAGACAGACAGACAGACAGACAGACAGACAGACAGACAGACAGACAGACAGACAGACAGACAGACAGACAGACAGACAGACAGACACACAGACAGACAGACAGACAGACAGACACACAGACAGACAGACACGTAGACACACACACACACTCCACAAGCTGAGTTCATTCCACAGATATGTTGCATTTGAATTCAGTTATTGATTTAGTGTAAAAGCTGACCTTTTGACAACAGAAGAGCCACAGTTCTCCAGGCTCCACAGTTAGTAGCCTGCAGCAGTGGAGAAAGACCCTTACAGTCTATGTAGTCAATGTCTGCACCCTGTCAACACAACAATCAATACAAGTTAAGTCCTATTCCTTATATGGTGAACTATTTTTTGTAGGGAATCGGGTGCCGTTTGGTCAAACAGCCTTTTAGGATTCAGAAGCACATTATGCAAGATGGTTTCTAGGCAATTTTGTATTATTTATTTCACCTTTATTTAACCAGGTAGGCCAGTTGAGAACAAGTTTTCATTTACAACTGCGACCTGGCCAAGATAAAGCAAAGCAGTGCGACACAAACAACACAGAGTTACACATGGAATAAACAAAAATACAGTCAATAACACAATAGAGAAGTCTATATACAGTGTGTGCAAATTAGGTAAGATTAGGGAGGTAAGGCAATAAATAGGCCATAGTGGCGAAATGATTACAATTTAGCATTAACACTGGAGTGATAGATGTGCAGAAGATGAATGTGCAAGTAGAGATACTGGGGTGCAAAGGAGCAACAACAACTAAAAATAACAGTATGGGGATGAGGTAGGTAGGTGGATGGGCTGTTTACAGATGGGCTATGTACAGGTGCAGTGATCTGTGAGCTGCTCTGACAGCTGATGCTTAATGTTAGTGAGGGAGATATGAGTCTCAAGCTTCAGTGATTTTTGCAATTCGCTCCAGTCATTGGCAACAGAGAAGTGGAAGGAAAGGCGGCCAAATGAGGAGTTGGCTTTGGGGGTGACCAGTGAAATATACCTGCTGGAGCGCGTGCTACGGGTGGGTGCTGCTATGGTGACCAGTGAGCTGAGATAAGGTGGGGCTTTACCTAGCAAAGACTTATAGATGACCTGGAGCCAGTGGGTTTGGCAACGAGTATGAAGCGAGGGCCAGCCAACGAGAGCATACAGGTCGCAGTGGTGGGTAATATATGGGGCTTTGGTGACAAAACGGATGGCACTGTGATAGACTGCATCCAGTTTGTTGAGTAGAGTGTTGGAGCCTATTTTGTAAATGACATCGCCGAAGTCGAGGATCGGTAGGATGGTCAGTTTTACGAGGGTATGTTTGGCAGCATGAGTGAAGGATGCTTTGTTGCGTAATAGGAAGCCAATTCTAGATACATTTTTGGATTGGAGATGCTTAATGTGAGTCTGGAAGGAGAGTTTACAGTCTAGCCAGACACCTAGGTATTTGTAGTTGTCCACTTATTCTAAGTCAGAACCGTCCAGAGTAGTGATGCTAGACGGGCGGGCAGGTGCTGGCAGTGATCGGTTGAAGAGCATGCATTTCGTTTTACTAGCATTTTAAGAGCAGTTGGAGGCCACGGAAGGAGAGTTGGATGGTATTGAAGCTCGTTTGGAGGTATGTTAACCCTTTGCGCGCCAATCCCTTTAGCGGGATTGATTTGACAACATCCAGTGAAATTGCAGAGCGCCAAATTCAAACTACAGAAATATCAATATTCAAGATTCACGAAAATGTAAGTGTAATACATCGAAATAAAGCTTAACTTCTTGTTAATCGAGCCACGGTGTCAGGTTTCAAAAAGGCTTTACGGCGATAGCAGACCATGGGATTATCTGAGGAAAGCGCCCCGCATGAAAATCATTTTCAACCAGGCAGGTGGCAACACAAAAGTATAGGTCTGTAGCAGTTTGGGTCTAGAGTGTCTCCTCCTTTGAAGAGGGAGATGACCGCGGCAGCTATCCAATCTTTGGGGTTCTTCTCAGACGATATGAAAGAGAGGTTGAACAGGCTAGTAATAGGGGTTGCAACAATTGCTGTGGATAATTTTAGAAAGAGAGGGTCCAGATTGTCTAGCCCGGCTGATTTGTAGGGGTCCAGATTTTGCAGCTCTTTCAGAACATCAGCTATCTGGATTTGGGTGAAGGAGAAATGGGGGAGGCTTGATCAAGTTGCGGTGGGGGGGGGTATAGAGCTGTTGACCCGGGTAGGGGTAGCCAGGTGGAAAGCATAGCCAGCTGTAGAAAAATGTTTATTGAAATTCTCGATTATTGTAGATGTATAAGTGGTGGCAGTGTTTCCTATCTTCAGTGCAGTGGGCAGCTGGGAGGAGGTGCTCTTATTCTCTATGGACTTTACTATATTACTGTAGTGTTAACCCTTTGAAATGAGGTTTACCGCCAACTCTGATGTGTGTGTGTGTGTGTGTGTGTGTGTGTGTGTGTGTGTGTGTGTGTGTGTGTGTGTGTGTGTGTGTGTGTGTGTGTGTGCGTGTGTGTTTGTGCGTGTGTAGGTTTTATGCGTGTGTGTGTGTGTGTGTGTGTGTGTGTGTGTGTGTGTGTGTGTGTGTGTGTGTGTGTGTGTGTGTGCGTGCGTGTGTGTGTGTGTGTGTGTGTGTGTGTGTGTGTGTGTGTGTGTGTGTGTGTGTGTGTGTGTGTGTGTGTGTGTGTGTGTGTGTGTGTGTGTGTGTGTACTGTATTTACCTTTGAAATGAGGTACTCCGCCAACCCTGTGTGATTGAATATGGTTGACCTGGAAAAAGAGAATCAACAACAGCTACAGCACCTTCTGAAATTATTCACACCCCTTTACTGTTCCCACATTTTGTTGTGTTACCGACCTGCATTTAGAATTGATGAAAAAAAATGAGAAAAAAAATTGTCACTGGCCTACACACACACAATACCCCATAAAGTAAACATGGAATTATGCTGGTTTGATATTTTTAAAATCAAATTTATAACAAATGGAAAGCTGAAATGTGTTGAGTCAATAAGTATTCAACCCCTTCGTTATGGCAAGGATAAATAAGTTCAGAAGTAAAAATGTGCTTAACAAGTCACATAATATGTTGCATGGACTCACTCTGTGTGCAATAATAGTATTTAACATGATGTTTAAATGATTACCTCATCTCTGTACCCCACACATACAGATAATATATGTAAGTTCCTGCAGTCGAGCAGTGGATTTCAAAAACATATTTAACCACAAAGACCAGGGAGGTTTTCCAAAACCTCGCAAATAAAGACACATACAGTATTGGTAGATGGGTAAAAAAAAAAAAAAAACAGACATTAAATCTCCCTTTGAGCACGGTGAAGATATTAATTAGACTTTGGATGGTGTATCAATACACCCAGTCATTACAAAGATGCAGGCGACGTTCCAGTTACAGAAGAGGAAGAAAACCGCTCAGGGATTTTACCATGAGGCCAATGGTCATTTTAAAATGCTTATAGAGTCGAATGGTTGTGATGGGAGAAAACTGAGGATGGATCAACAACATTGTAGTTACATCCACAATACTAACCTAATTGGCAGATGGAAAAGAAGGAAGCCTGTACAGAATAAAAATATTCCAAAACATACATATTTTTAAGCATTGTGGTGACTTGACTTTGCTTTGCTATATATATTTTTGGCATTTACTTTTACTTCACTACATTCCTAAAGAAAATAATGTACTTTTTACTCCATACATTTTCCCTAAAAACCTATAGTACTCGTTTACAGTTTGAATGCTTAGCAGGACAGGAAAATTGTCCAATTCAAGAGAACATCCCTGGTCATCCCTACTGCCTCTGATCTGGAGGACTCACTAAACAGAGAACATCCCTGGTCATCCCTTGTCTCTGATCTATGGGACTCACTAAACACAAATGCTTCATTTGTAAATTATATCTAAGTTTTGGAGCGTGCTCCTGGCTATCTGTAAATAAAAAATAAAAAAATTATATATATATATATATATATATATATATATATTGTGCTGTCTGGTTTGCCTAATGTAAAGAATTTGAAATGTGGATTACTTTTACTTTGGTATATTAGTAATTACATTTACTTTTGATATTTAAAAAACAAATACTTTCAGACTTTTACTCAAGTAGTATTTTACTGGGTGACTTTCACTTTTATTTGAGTTATTTTCTATTAAGGTTTCTTTACTTTTACACAAGTATGGCAATTGGGTATTTTTTTCCACCACTGGCTGTTTGGGGTACTCGAGGACTAGAGTTGGGTAACACTGGCTTACACTGCCATTTTCCATATATAGACAGCACAGGAGGTTGGTGGCAACTTAATTGGGGAGGACAGGTTCGTGGTAATGGTTGAAGTGGAATGGTATCAAATACATCAAACACATGGTTTCCACATGTTTGATGTCATTCCGTTCCAGCCATTATTATGAGCCATCCTCCCCTCAGTAGCCTCCACTGAGAGAGCGAGAGAGAGAGATGTAAAAAATGTTATTTATTTTATTTTACCTTTATTTAACTAGGCAAGTCAGTTCAGAACAAATTCTTATTTTCAATGATGGCCTACCGGGTAACAGTAGGCTAACTGCCTTGTTCAGGGGCAGAACGACAGATTTTTACCTTGTCATCTCGGGGATTCGATCTTGCAACCTTTCGGTTACTAGTCCAACGCTCTAATCACTAGGCTACCTGCTGCCTGTATAAGGGTGTTATATACCCTATATAAGGGTGTTATGTACCCTATATAAGGGTGTTATGTACCCTATATAAGGGTGGTATGTACCCTATATAAGGGTGGTATGTACCCTATATAAGGGTGTTATGTACCCTTTACAAGGGTATATGTACCCTATACAAGGGTGCTATGTAGCCTATACAAGGGTGTTATGTGCCCTATATAAGGGTGTTATGTAGCCTATATAAGGGTGTTATGTAGCCTATATAAGGGTGTTATGTCGCTCAGCGTGTTAAGAGCAGGCTTTAACATAATATGCTGCCTGACATATTTTTTGCAAAAAACCCCGGAAATGTCATATTTATGTAAGTATTCAGACCTTTTACTCAGTACTTTGTCGAAGCACCTTTGACAGTGATTACAACATCGATTACAGCATACCCAAGTCTTCTTGGGTATAACGCTATGAGCTTGGTACACCTGTATTTGGGGAGTTTCTCCCATTCTTCTCTGCAGGTCCTCGCAAGCTCTGTCAGGTTGGATGGGGAGCGTCGCTACACAGCTATTTTCAGATCTCTCTAGAGATGTACCGTCGGGTTCAAGTCCGGGTTCTGGTGGGGCCACTCAGGGACATTCAGAGACTTGTCCCGAAGCCACTCCTGCATTGTTTTGTCTGTGTGCTTAGGGTCGTTGTCTTATTGGAAGGTGACCCTTCACCCCAGACTGAGGTCCTGGGCGCTCTGGAGCAGGGTCTGAGAGTTCTTTAAATGCCATTCGGCAAACTCCAAGCGGGCTGTCATGTTTATTTTACTGAGGAGAGGCTTCCGTCTGGCCATTCTACTATAAAGGCCAGATTAGTGGAGTGCTGCAGAGATGGTTGTCCTTCAGGAAGTTTCTCCCATCTTCACAGAGGAACTCTGGAACTCTGTCAGGGTGACAATCGGGATCATGGTCACCTCCCTGACCAAGGCCCTTCCCCCACGATTGCTCAGTTGGGAAGAGTCTTGGTGGTTCCAAACTCATTCCTTTTAATAATGATGGAGGCCATTGTGTTCTTGGGGACCTTCAATGCTGCAAACATGTTTTGGTACCCTTCCCCAGATCTGTGCTTTGACACAATCTTGTCTCGGAACGCTACATAGAATTCCTTCGACCTCATGGATTTGTTTTTGCTCTGACATGCACTGTCAACTGTGGGACCTTATATAGACAGGTATGTGCCTTTCCAAATCATGTCCAATCAATTGAATTGACCACAGGTGGACTCCAATCAAGTTTTAGAAACATCTCAACAATGATCAATGGAAATAGGATCCACCCGAGCTAAATTTTGAGTCTCATAGACAAGGCTCTGAATACCTATGTAAATAAGGTTTTTCTAAAAACCTGTTTTCACTTTGACATTATGGGGTATTGTGATGTCATTATGGGGTATTGTGATGTCATTATGGGGTATTGTGTGTAGATTGATGAGGATTAAAACAAATTTAAAAAATGAATGCACTGTATATCAGCGTACTGCTTAATGTTTGTGGCACAAGTGGCACCTTATTCCCTACATAGTGCACTACATTTGAACAGAGCCCATATCATTCCAAAGGGCACCCTATAGATCCCTATGGTCACTGGTCAAAAGTAGTGCACTGCTGTGTATAGGGAAGAAAGTGACTTTCTCCTTTCAACTCCTTCCATTGATCTGTACTGATCTGTAGATCTAGGCAGGTAGAATCTTTAGATGTCCATTTTTCCCATTCTACTTCTTATTGTATGGACTACACAACAGAATTATTTGTCCGTTAGATTTTTTTTTTTTAATTTGGATCTGAAGTGAAGTCAGGTGTCACGGTTGTCGTTGGTTAAGGAGGACCAAAACGCAGCAGGTATATGTAAGCTCATCTTGAGGTTTATTAACTCCAAAATGAACACCAAAATAACAAAAGAGAACGAACGATCAACACAGTCTGGCAAGGCACAAGGCTAAACTCAGAACAATCTCCCACAATTAAACAGACAAACACACCCAACTAATATAGGACTTCCAATCAAAGGCAACACCACACAGCTGCCTTCAATTGGAAGTCCACCCCAATTAACCAAACATAGACATACAACTAACTAGATCAACATAGAAATACGTGAATTTCAAACAGTGCCCAAAAACCCCGGAATACTAAATAAAATGCCCTTACTACAAAAACACCACCCTGAACCACATAAAACAAATACCCTCTGCCACGTCCTGACCAAACTACAATACCAATTAACCCTTATACTGGCCAGGACGTGACATCATGAAAATAATGAGGTTTTGATTTTCCATCGACTTGTTATTAAGCGTTCATAAAACGCGTAGCTGAAGAATACAGTCTAAATAGCTAAACTTTTTTTACAATTTTTTTTAAATAAAAAGCGTGTTCCTTTTCCGTTGAGTCAGAACCTGTTTCTATTCTGTTTCCTGTTGCCATCACACAGCTGTTAAATTAAGTGGATGTGAGACTGAGGCATATCCTTACGATCACAAATATAATTAATAACCAGTCATCCCATACTTTCTTAACCACGCAGTATAGCTTTTTATACCTACAGTATCATTCCCTTTTTTTTTTCTATGAAGGTAGTTATGTTAGGATGTAGGTTTTAGCCAGGTGTAGCCAAGTCATGTTCCTCTTTACACAGCACACACTGCTGTTGCATAGTTACCGCGGTTACTAGTCATGGAGACAAAGGACTAGAAACATAGGACTCTGGTCAAAAGGTAGCGCACAGGGTATAGGCACTAGGCTGCAATTTGGGACGCAGACAAAAGGTATACGTTGTGAGACAATGTCTCTTATCTATCTTTCACTACAAATATTATTCAAGCTATTTCCCCCAGTTCTTACATTACCAAACACAAGCTTTGTCACCGAGCAACCGTTACCCTGACTCCTGAAACATGTTTGGTTCTGTCACACCATAGAATAGAATGATGATTTCTTATTATGATGGATCGGTTCATGACTTTAACATTCAAAGGAATTCATGGATAAACGAACGATTGAACGAATGGATGACTGAATGAATGAATGAACAAATTAACGAACAAAATAACAAAGTAATTAATTAATTAACTAATGAACAAACATGCAAATAAATGTATGGAAAATGTATGAATAAATCAAATAAATAAATGAATGAACAAAGTCTCCCACCTGTGTAAAGGTGTCTGGCAGGCTCCATCAGGTAGGTTAATGATGCTGTCCACTCTACTGTAAGAAGACAGCATCAGTTTAACTGCCTCTGTAGCTCCCTGGGAACAGGCAAAGTGCAGAGCTGTGGACCGGTCCACCTGGAGTACGGTACAATATACACACAGTGAGAACACTCACATACACAGACAGACACACACACACGCACCAAACACACACACACACACACACACACACACACAGTGACCAGGGCTCTGGTCAAAAGTAACACACTATATAGGGAATAGGTTGCCATTTGGGATACACACTTGGTGAGAGGTGGTAACACAAGCCCGTAGCCCTTTCCTGAAGTCAAATGATCTCATGGGTGGAATGTTATTAACGTTATTCATAATTCCATAATTAATAATACATTTAAAAAATATCAAATGCAGAAAAAAAATCGGTAATTTCTATGTCCATTTTTTTTTTTAAATGTATATATAGGGTCATGTTGGGATGCAAACTTAAAATGTTATTTATTTCAACTCTATATCTGACATGGTACAGATGTCTTCTTTTGTTAGGCCAATAACCCATAACCAAAGTCGATGCCGCCGGAGAGGATGGCAGCCGTTTTACGTGTCCCCAGCCGGTTGTGTTTTTTTTGTTTTGTTTATTTGCGTTGTTTGTAACTTATTTATGTACATAATGTTGCCGCTACCGTCTCTTATGACCGAAAATAACTTCTGGTCATCAGAACTGCGATTACTCACCACGAACTGGCAGAATTGTCATGTGTGCTCCCTCTTCGGCCTCTAGGTCACCTGGCTGCTCGTTATGGAGCACACCTGTCGCCATCGTTACGAGCACCTGTGCATCGTCTGACTCACCTGGACTCAATCACTTACTTGATTACCTTCCCTATATATTTCACTCCCTTTGGTTCCTTCCCCAGGCATCACTGTTTCTGTCATGTCTGTGCGTTGTTCATGGTTTCTTGTTTTGTATTACTGTATGTTACGTTCATTTATTAAAGCACTCACTCCATGAACTTGCTTCCCAACTCTCAGTGCACTCGTTAAAAGAATCCTCTTTTTCCTTTCACGACTCTGACGAGCCCAACGCGAAGCATTCACTGCTTCCTTGGGAACAGGCTCCGATCCCCGTGATCTGCATGAAGAGGAGGCGGAGAAAGATGGGGCGAATGTCGGGCTGCCTTCTGAGAATTTGCAGGCGATTGAATAAACCCCCACTTCCCTCCATTCTGCTTGCAAACGTGCAATCTTTGGACAATAAAATCGCCGAGTTACGTGGAGGACTAAACTACCAACGGGACATTCCAAACTGTACCATATTATTCTTCACGGAGTCGTGGCTGAATGACAACATCAACAGACAACATACTGGTTTTTGATGTACCGGCAGGATGGAACAGCGGCATCTGGCAAGATAAGGGGAGGCGGTCTATGTATTTTTGTAAACAACAGCTGGTGCACAATACCTAAGGAAGTCTCAAACTATTGCTCGCCTGAGGTAGAGTATCTCATGATAAGCTGTAGACCACACTACCTACTGAGAGAGTTTTCATATGTATTCTTGTTAGCTGTTACTGTACATACCACGACAGTCAGAGGCTGGCACTAAGACAGCATTGAATGAGCTGTATTCCGCCATAAGCAAACAAGAAAACGCTCACCCAGAGGCGGCGCTCCTAGTAGCCGGAGACTTTAATGCAGGGAAACTTAAATCCGTTTTACCAAATTTGTACCAGCATTTTAAATGTACAAACAGAGGAAAAAGAACTCTGGATCACCTTGACTCCACACACAGAGACACATACTAAGTTCTCCCTCGCCCTCCAATTGGCAAATCTGACAATAATTATATTCTCCTGATTCCTGCTTACAAGCAAACATTAAAGGAGGAAGCACCAGTGACTAGATCAATAAAAAAGTGGTGAAAGGAAGCTACAGGACTGTTTTGCTAGCACAGAATGGAACATGTTCCAGGATTCCTCCGATGGCATTGAGGAGTATACCACCTCAGTCATTGGCTTCATCAATAAGTGCATTGATGACGTCATCCCCACAGTGACTGTACTTACATACCCCAACCAGAAGCCATGGATTACAGGCAGCATCCGCACTGAGCTAAAGGCTAGAGCTGCCGCTTTCAAGGAGCGGGACTCTAACCCGGGAAGCTTATAAGAAATCTCGCTATGCCCTCCGACGAACCATCAAACAGGCAATGCGTCAATACATGACTAAGATTGAATCATACTACACCGGCTCTGATGCTCGTCGGATGTGGCAGGGCTTGCAAACTATTACAGACTACAAAGGGAAGCACAGCCAAGAGCTGACCAGTGACACAAGACTACCAGACGAGCTAAACTACTTCTATACTTATTTGCTTCGAGGCAAATAACACTGAAACATGCATGAGAGCACCAGAAGTTTCGGAAGCCTGTGTGATCACACTCTCCGCAGACGATGTGAGTAAGACCTTTAAACAGGTCAACATTCACAAGGCAGCAGGGCCAGACAGATTACCAGGACGTGTACTGCAAACATGCACTGACCAACTGGCAAGTGTCTTCACTGACATTTTCAACCTCTTCCTGTCCGAGTCTGTAATACCAACATGTTTCAAGCAAACCACCATAGTCCCTGTGCCCAAGAACACTAAGGTAACCTGCCTAAACGACTACCGACCTGTAGCACTCACATCTGTAGCCATGAAGTGCTTTGAAAAGCTGGTCATGGCTCACATCAATACCATCATCCCAAAAAACCTAGACCCACTCCAATTTGCATACGGCCCCAACAGATCCACAGATGATGCAATCTCTATTGCACTCCACACTGCCCTTTCCCACCTGGACAAAAAGGAACATCTATGTGAGAATGCATTTCATTGACTACAGTTCAGCGTTCAACACCATAGTGCCCTCAAACCTCATCAGTAAACTAAGGCCCCTGGGATTAAACACCTCCCTCTGCAACTGGATCCTGGACAACTGGATCCTGGATCCCAGGTGGTAAGGGTTGGTAACAACACATCTGCCACACTGATCCTCAACACGGGGGCCCCTCAGGGGTGCTTGCTCAGTCCCCTCCTGTACTCCCTGTTCACTCATGACTGCATGGCCAGGCACGACTTCAACACCATCATTAAATTTGCCGATGACACAACAGTGGTAGGCCTGATCAACGACAATGACGAGACATCCTATAGAGAGGAGGTCAGAGACCTGGCAGTGTGGTGCCAGGACAACAACCTCTCCCTCAACGTGATCAACACAAAGGAGATGATTGTGGACTACAGGAAAAAGAGGACCGAGCACGCCCCCATTCTCATCGACGGGGCTGCAGTGGAGCAGGTTGAGAGCTTCAAGTTCCTTGGTGTCCACATCACCAACAAACTAACATGGTCCAATTAGACAGTTATGAAGAGGGCACAACAAAACCTATTCCCCCTCAGGAGACTGAGAAGATTTGGCATGGGTCCTCAGATCCTCAAAAGGTTCTACAGCTGCACCATCGAGAGCATCCTGACTGGTTGCATCACTGCCTGGTATGGCAACTGTTCAGCCTCTGACCGCAAGGCACTACAGAGGCTAGTGCGAATGGCCCAGTACATCACTGGGGCCAAGCTTCCTGCCATCCAGGACCTCTATACCAGGCGGTGTCAGAGGAAAGCCCTAAAATTTGTCAAAGACTCCAGCCACCCCAGCCACCCTAGTCATAGACTGTTCTCTCTGCTACCGCATGGCAAGCGGTAACAGAGTGCCAAGTCTAGTTCCAAGATGCTTCTAAACAGCTTCTACCCCCAAACCATAAGACTCCTGAACATCTCGTCAAATGGCTACCGAGACTATTTGCAGTGCCACACCCTCTCTCACCCCTCTCTTTACACCACTGCTACTCTCTGTTGTCATCTCTTCAAATAACCGGTGCCCCGGCACATTGACTCTGTACCGGTACCCCCCTGTATATAGTCTCACTATTGTCATTTTACTGCTGCTCTTTTGTTACTTTTATCTCTTATTCTTATCCATATTTTTTTTAAACTGCATTGTTGGTTAGGGGCTCGTAAGTAAGCATTTCACTGTAAGGCCTACACCTGTTGTATTCAGCCCATGTGACTAATACGATTTGATTTGATTTGTTTAAGACTGTTAAGAAACGGTGTGTGTGACCCTGATTTAGACCTTTGCAGTAAAATGTTAAGGGGTCATAAGCATGAAGGGCAGGAACAGAGCAGAGATCTCCCCACTCCACTCAGCTCCACACCACATGCCATTACATACAGTAAGTGGACATTACATACAGTAAGTGGACATTACATACAGTAAGTGGACGTCAGTACAGTAAGTGGAGGTCACTACAGTAAGTGGAGGTCGGTACAGTAAGTGGAGGTCAGTACAGTAAGTGAAAGTCAGTACAGGAAGTGGAGGTCAGTACAGGAAGTGGAGGTCAGTACAGGAAGTGGAGGTCGGTACAGTAAGTGGAGGTCAGTACAGTAAGTGGAGGTCAGTACAGTAAGTGGACGTCAGTACAGTAAGTGGAGGTCAGTACAGGAAGTGGAGGTCAGTACAGTAAGTGCCATTTGGGAAGCAATCTTACAGATGGTGGGATCAGTCCCAGACTCTGCTACACCGGTGGAGTGGGAGTAAAAGTTATAAATCCTAAAATGATTATTTGCCTGGAATATCCTGAGGAGATCTTTACTTAAGCTTGTGGTCTTCTGGTGCAGTCCAATGAGCCCCTCATCTAAATGAATGAATAAATGAATTTCCTAGATTGGAAATACCAATCATATCATATATATGTTGATGTACCTGATTCTGAACCAATCATATGATCCCTTTTGTTACCTGTTTCTGAACCAATCATATGATCCCATATGTTGATGTACCTGTTTCTGAACCAATCATATGATCACATATGTTGTTTTACCTGTTTCTGAACCAATCATATGATCCCTCCTGTTACCTGTTTCTGAACCAATCATATGATCACATATGTTGATGTACCTGTTTCTGAACCAATCATATGATCACATATGTTTATGTTCCTGTTTCTGAACCAATCATATAATCCCTTCTGTTACCTGTTGCTGGTCAATCTTAGCTCCTTTCTGGATGCAGAACTTAATGATGTCCACGTTTCCTCCCCTGACCGCCATGTGCAGAGGACTACTGCACGACTTATCCAGGAAGTTAATGTGATCCTCTATGGAATGACCCATCTCCTCTCCTGGACAACACACAAACACAGGAGTGTTCATTTCATAGCCAGCACCTGAAAGTCAGTGGATGTGTGTACACTGCATTTGAAGCTAAACTCACACACAAAGAGTGTATCTCAATAGTAGGGTTGTTGTGGTGACCGGCAGTCATGAGTCATGAGTCTTATGCACTCTGGACTTGCGTTGGTAGTACCCAACTCGCTAACGATCATCAGGTCCTAATGGCCTGGTGCTCAGGGCTCTATTGTCCCTGTAACATCTCTGACGTCAACGCAAACACATTGAAAATCACATCAAAAACACATCACCAAAACAGCATCAGGCTTTTAAAACTCACCTCACTGTGATTGGTCAATTTGAAGAAAGAAGTTCAACAACAGAGTGTAAAACATGGTCGTTGTGGATGTTGTTTCAAAGCCAAACACAACAAAATGGACGCCGCTTTCTAGGCTGATGACTAATTCAAAACACATAGTAGAGCTTGTATATATATATATATATATATATATATACACTACTGTTCAAGAGTTTGGGGTCACTTAGAAATTTCCTTGTTTTTGAAAGAAAAGCACATTTTTTGTCCATTAAAATGAAATAAAATTGATCAGAAATACAGGGTAGACATTGTTAATGTTGTAAATGACTATTGTAGCTGGAAACAGCTTTTTTTTAATGGAATATCTACATAGGCGTACAGAGGCCCATTATCAGCAACCATCACTCCTGTGTTCCAATGGGACATTGTGTTAGCTAATCCAAGTTGATCATTTTAAAAGGCTAATTGATCATTAGAAAACCCTTTTGCAATTATGTTAGCACAGCTGAAAACTGTTGTCCTGATTAAAGAAGCAATAAAACTGGCCTTCTTTAGACTAGTTGTGTATCTGGAGCATCAGCATCTGTGGGTTTGATTACAGGCTCAAAAGGGCCAGAAACAAATAACTTTCTTCTGAAACTCGTCAGTCTATTCTTGTTCTGAGAAATGAAGGCTATTCCTTGTGAGAAACTGCCAAGAAACTGAAGATCTCGTACAACGCTGTGTACTACTCCCTTCACAGAACAGCGCAAACTGGCTCTAACCAGAATAGAAAGAGTGGGAGGCCCCGGTGCACAACTGAGCAAGAGGACAAGTACATTAGAGTGTCTAGTTTGAGAAACAGACGCCTCACAAGTCCTAAACTGGCAGCTTCGTTAAATAGTACCCACAAAACACCAGTCTCAACGTCAACAGTGAAGAGGCGACTCCAGGATGCTGGCCTTCTAGGCAGAGTTCCTCTGTCCAGTTTTTGTGTTCTTTTGCCCGTCTTAATCTTTTATTTTTATTGGCCAGTCTGAGATATGGCTTTTTCTGTTCTGGCTTTTTTACTGTCGTTTCTGTTCTGTTGAGGCCAGACACTACACGGAAAGCTGTTCTGTTGAGGCCAGATACTACATGGAGAGCTGTTCTGTTGAGGCCAGACACTACACGGAGAGCTGTTCTGTTGAGGCCAGACACTACATGGAAAGCTGTTCTGTTGAGGCCAGACACCTCACGGAGAGCTGTTCTCTTGAGACCAGACACTACACGGAGAGCTGTTCTGTTGAGGCCAGACACTACACGGAGAGCTGTTCTGTTGAGGCCAGACACTACACGGAGAGCTGTTCTGTTGAGGCCAGATACTACACGGAGAGCTGTTCTGTTGAGGCCAGACACTACATGGAAAGCTGTTCTGTTGAGACCAGACACTACACGGAGAGCTGTTCTGTTGAGGCCAGATACTACACGGAGAGCTGTTCTGTTGAGACCAGACACTACACGGAGAGCTGTTCTGTTGAGGCCAGATACTACACGGAGAGCTGTTCTGTTGAGACCAGACACTACACGGAGAGCTGTTCTGTTGAGGCCAGACACTACATGAAAAGCTGTTCTGTTGAGGCCAGATACTACATGGAAAACTGTTCTGTTGAGGCCAGATACTACACAGAAAACTGTTCTGTTGAGGCCAGATACTACACGGAGAGCTGTTCTGTTGAGGCCAGATACTACACGGAGAGCTGTTCTGTTGAGGCCAGACACTACACGGAAAGCTGTTCTGTTGAGGCCAGATACTACATGGAAAGCTGTTCTGTTGAGTCCAGACACTACACGGAAAGCTGTTCTGTTGAGGCCAGACACCTCACGGAGAGCTGTTCTCTTGAGACCAGACACTACACGGAGAGCTGTTCTGTTGAGGCCAGACACTACACGGAGAGCTGTTCTGTTGAGTCCAGATACTACACGGAGAGCTGTTCTGTTGAGGCCAGACACTACATGGAAAGCTGTTCTGTTGAGGCCAGATACTACACGGAGAGCTGTTCTGTTTACAGGAGATACACTAAGTTGAACTGCTAAGTTATTAGTGTATATCCTGTTCAAGTTAATAACTCTAAACTGTGTTCTGTTTTTTCTTTCAGTTTAATGGAAACTAGGATGACAAGTGAACGATCATCTGAGTCTTCTAACTCAACTCATTTCCCCTTAGTCTTGCCATCTGTGGATATCTGGCTAGGCCTGGCCTTAAGAATGTGAATTCTCATTTGGTCCAACTCTGACGACAGAACCTTCACAAATATTTAGCTGTTGGATTAAACACATCCTGTGTCCTGTTATGATGATGTGTAAACAGGTTGGGTAAACAGTGAGTCCGTGATGTGATCTCTGGTTTCTCGTGTGGCTCCACAGATGACCATTCTGACACAAAATGACCGCCGTGTATAAGTCAGTGCAAAGAGGAACAACGTTGATGGGGGGGGGGTGGGCCACAATAAAATCTGACTTCATCAAAGGGGGGCCGCAGTGGCTCACGGGTCTGCATACCTACTTCCATACCCACACATGTAGTCATAGCTGGCCCTAGCTTTTTGGGGGTCCTAAGCAACAACAAAAATGTCCCCCACCTTGCAAGCAAAACATTTTAGCGGTCCCCCTTCCTGACAGCGGAGAGAACAGGGTAGGGAGCATGAGTTTTACTCACCAAAGTAACAACACTGTGTAGTTAAAGACTTAGTAACTTAGTTGTAGTTACGACCTGGTTAAAGACATAGTTATATTTTGAGGTTTTTAACCTATTTAATAACTTAAGTACAGATATCTTCGGAACTACCCACAATGCACTGTTTCTCAACGTCATATGGAGAACCTGTGCTATGTAGCTGGTTCCAGCTGGCTAAGGTTAGATACTAGCCATGTTAGCATGTAATTACATTCCAAACCAAGTGTTTTAGACGCTGGTGAGCTACAATGTACATCCACGAAAAAGAGACCATATAGCTAAATTCATTCAAACCTGCATCTGCTCTTCTCCTCTGTGTTTGGCAGCTGTAATGGTGTATATAGATACAATGCCAAAAGTATGTGGACACCCCCTTCAAATTAGTGGTTTTGGATATTTCAGCCACACCCGTTGCTGACCGGTGTATAAAAATCGAGCACACAGCCATGCAATCTCCATAGACAAACATTGGCAGTACAATAGCCCGTACTGAAGAGCTCAGTGACTTTCAAAACCTACTGAGTGATAGTGAAAAGGGGAGATATGTTGTGTGGGGAAACGGCTTTTTTTCACCCGATTTGTCCAAGTGATCACCTCTAAAGTGTCAATAAAACAATATAAAGAGTTTATATAATGTGTCATTACATACCTATTTGAAGGTTTATGTCGAATTTGAATCAGGTTATTTAGGGCGGCGCTAAAGTTAACTTCAGAAGTAAACAGTGGCTGTCACCCCAGCTATCCTCATGTACTTTGTGCCCCCTCAGACTTTTGGTGTGCATGACGCCCCTGGATACACAGTCAGATGGTAACTATACAATGGTAATGGGGGGGAGGGGACACATAATAGTAGACCTAATGAAAAACCTTTTATAGATACCACACTTTATGATCATCCTTACAGTAGGACCATAGACAAAGTGGAAAAGCAAATGCAGTCCTTTATTGTTATCATCGTAAAGACGTACCAGCTTTGAGGATGACCTCCATGGCTTTCTTTGCGCCTGCGAAGGCAGCTGCGTGGATGGCGAAGTGGCCTAGCTTGTTCTGACTACAGAGCTGTGCCCCGTGCTTCAGCTAAAGGACAGAGAACAGGTAAGGAGATGTGTTAGGGGGAAGAGCCAGTGGTTTGGACAGAGAACAGGTAAGGAGATGTGTTAGGGGGAAGAGCCAGTGGTTTGGACAGAGAACAGGTACAGAGATGTGTTAGGGGGAAGAGCCAGTGGTTTGGACAGAGAACAGGTACAGGAGATGTGTTAGGGGGAAGAGCCAGTGGTTTGGACAGAGAACAGGTACAGAGATGTGTTAGGGGGAAGAGACAGTGGTTTGCAATAGCATTGATAGTCTTGTCATGCAATATTCATACAATTGTCAATCGCAAGAATTGTCTCTTTCTCGAGAAAAGCTATTTCCTTTTATTATATACTGATAAAAAAAATTAATAAAATAAATATTGGTCATCAGGAAAATGTCACCTCTATAATCAAAGCGGGCCATACTTGCTAACATTACACAAAGTTTAACTGTCCAATGCAGCCATTTTTATCTCATTATCAAATTATTTCTGGGTAACAAGTACCTTCCCTTCAACTAGTCAACAAGAAACAATTATAGCTTCTTGGCAAAAATGCCATTTCTCAAGCAAGACTGTAGCTATGACTGTCTGGTAGTGGTTTGACTGGGAGGGGGAAACTGAAAACTAGCTGTTTTTGGCTGCACTGGGCCTTTAAGTGTTAGTTCAAGTTTAAGCATCAGCCAATTAAAATTGTCAACGTAGTTGCGCGTGAAGAAAAGGCTACATGTTAGCTGTTCCCATTACACAACCTGGCACATTTAGCCCCTATGCTAACCTCACCATGTGGCACTGATTATTTCCATTAACAAATTCAGTATCAGCCTATAAAATTCAAGGTTTACTTCTTTTCTCCTTCATTTGGTCTGTCCCAAGTGTAATAATAACTAGGCTTTATACAAGGAGTAACGGTACGGAGTCAATGTGCTGGGGTAGAAGGAAATGAAGAAAGGAATCGAGGATGGATGAATTGAGAAAGAGTCTAGCACTCACCTGTCAACTAGCTCACACGTGCTAAACACATGAGGCTAAGTTACGCTGAGTTATACTGTCGGAAGCTGAGTTATACTGTCGGAGGCTGAGTTATACTGTCGGAGGCTGAGTTATACTGAGTTATACTGTCGGAGGCTGAGTTATACTGTCGGAGGCTGAGTTATGCTGAGTTATACTGTCGGAGGCTGAGGTATACCGTCGGCGGCTGAGTTATACTGTCTGAGGCTGAGTTATACTGTCGGAGGCTGAGGTATACCGTCGGCGGCTGAGTTATACTGTCTGAGGCTGAGTTATACTGTCGGAGGCTGAGTTATACTGTCGGAGGCTGAGTTATACTGTCGGAGGCTGAGTTATACCGTCGGAGGCTGAGTTATACTGTCGGAGGCTGAGTTATACTGAGTTATACTGTCGGAGGCTGAGTTATGCTGAGTTATACTGTCGGAGGCTGAGTTATACTGTCGGAGGGTGAGTTATACTGTCGGAGGCTGAGTTATACTGTCGGAGGCTGAGTTATACTGTCGGAGGCTGAGTTATACTGTCGGAGGCTGAGTTATGCTGTCGGAGGCTGAGTTATACTGTCGGAGGCTGAGTTATACTGAGTTATACTGTCAGAGGCTGAGGTATACTGTCGGAGGCTGAGTTATGCTGAGTTATACTGTCGGAGGCTGAGTTATACTGTCGGAGGCTGAGTTATACTGTCGGAGGCTGAGTTATATTGAGTTATACTGTCGGAGGCTGAGTTATACTGTCGGAGGCTGAGTTATACTGTCGGAGGCTGAGTTATACTGTCGGAGGCTGAGTTATACTGTCGGAGGCTGAGTTATACTGTCGGAGGCTGAGGTATACCGTCGGAGTCTGAGTTATAGTGAGTTATACCGTCGGAGGCTGAGTTATACTGTCGGAGGCTGAGTTATGCTGTCGGAGGCTGAGTTATACTGTCGGAGGCTGAGTTATGCTGTCGGAGGCTGAGTTATACTGTCGGAGAGTTATACTGTCGGAGACTGAGTTATACTGTCGGAGGCTGAGTTATACTGTCGGAGGCTGAGTTATACTGTCGGAGGCTGAGTTATGCTGTCGGAGGCTGAGTTATACTGTCGGAGGCTGAGTTATACTGAGTTATACTGTCGGAGGCTGAGTTATACAATCGGAGGCTGAGTTATACTGTCGGAGGCTGAGTTATACTGTCGGAGGCTGAGTTATACTGAGTTATACTGTCGGAGGCTGAGGTATACTGTCGGAGACTGAGTTATACTGTCGGAGGCTGAGTTATACTGTCGGAGGCTGAGTTATACTGTCGGAGGCTGAGTTATACTGAGTTATACTGTCGGAGGCTGAGGTATACTGTCGGAGGCTGAGTTATACTGTCGGAGGCTGAGTTATACTGTCGGAGGCTGAGTTATACTGTCGGAGGCTGAGTTATACTGTCGGAGGCTGAGGTATACTGTCGGAGGCTGAGTTATACTGAGTTATACTGTCGGAGGCTGAGTTATACTGTCGGAGGCTGAGTTATACTGTCGGAGGCTGAGGTATACTGAGTTATACCGTCGGAGGCTGAGTTATACTGTCGGAGGCTGAGTTATACTGTCGAAGGCTGAGTTATACTGTCGGAGGCTGAGTTATGATGAGTTATACTGTCGGAGGCTGAGTTATACTGTCGGAGGCTGAGTTATACTGTCGGAGGCTGAGTTATACCGTTGGAGGCTGAGTTATACTGAGTTATACTGAGTTATACCGTCGGAGGCTGAGTTATACTGTCGGAGGCTGAGTTATACTGTCGGAGGCTGAGTTATACTGAGTTATACTGTCGGAGGCTGAGTTATACAATCGGAGGCTGAGTTATACTGTCGGAGGCTGAGTTATACTGTCGGAGGCTGAGTTATACTGAGTTATACTGTCGGAGGCTGAGGTATACTGTCGGAGACTGAGTTATACTGTCGGAGGCTGAGTTATACTGTCGGAGGCTGAGTTATACTGTCGGAGGCTGAGTTATACTGAGTTATACTGTCGGAGGCTGAGGTATACTGTCGGAGGCTGAGTTATACTGTCGGAGGCTGAGTTATACTGTCGGAGGCTGAGTTATACTGTCGGAGGCTGAGTTATACTGTCGGAGGCTGAGGTATACTGTCGGAGGCTGAGTTATACTGAGTTATACTGTCGGAGGCTGAGTTATACTGTCGGAGGCTGAGTTATACTGTCGGAGGCTGAGGTATACTGAGTTATACCGTCGGAGGCTGAGTTATACTGTCGGAGGCTGAGTTATACTGTCGAAGGCTGAGTTATACTGTCGGAGGCTGAGTTATGATGAGTTATACTGTCGGAGGCTGAGTTATACTGTCGGAGGCTGAGTTATACTGTCGGAGGCTGAGTTATACCGTTGGAGGCTGAGTTATACTGAGTTATACTGAGTTATACCGTCGGAGGCTGAGTTATACTGTCGGAGGCTGAGTTATACTGAGTTATACTGAGTTATACCGTCGGAGGCTGAGTTATACTGTCGGAGGCTGAGTTATACTGTCGGAGGCTGAGTTATACCGTCGGAGGCTGAGTTATACTGTCGGAGGCTGAGTTATACCGTCGGAGGCTGAGTTATACTGTCGGAGGCTGAGTTATACCGTCGGAGGCTGAGTTATGCTGTCGGAGGCTGAGTTATACCGTCGGAGGCTGAGTTATACTGTCGGAGGCTGAGTTATACCGTTGGAGGCTGAGTTATACCGTCGGAGGCTGAGTTATACTGTCGGAGGCTGAGTTATACTGTCAGTATAAAATCACCAGGAGTCAGGCTCGCAAGCCTGAGATTAACGTCCATCTGAAAAATGATGTTCGTTTTAGTAACTTTGATCTGCAGATGGTGCCGTATGATTGCTATAAATTAAGAACGCTCTGATAGAAAAGTGTTCTGTCACGTCTAACTACGTCGATCATTTTCATTTGCTCGTACAGAATTTGAACCGGATACAATCACGGCCACCTGGTGAAGTTAGCATATGGCTAAATGCGCCAGGTTGTGTAATGGGAACAGCTAACGTTTTTTTAATCGTCTGATGGTTAAACTTAAACTTTTTATAATGTTCACAAGTATAGCCCCAGCAAAGTTTCAACTTGTAAAAACAATTATGTGTTTCGTATTTACTGTATATCTGTACATTTACAGCCACTTACAGTACGAATGTCACTGTGAATACTCACCAGTATGGAGAGAGCCTCGGTGTTATTGATGGAGCAGGCTAACATGACAGGAGTGTTGCCCAGACATCCTTCTAGGTTAGACTCTGTCTTATAGTGGGACAACAGGAGCTACACACAGACAGACAGACGAGACAGACAGACAGACAGACAGACAGACAGACAGACAGACAGACAGACAGACAGACAGACAGACAGACAGACAGACAGACAGACAGACAGACAGACAGACAGACAGACAGACAGACAGACAGACAGACAGACAGACACACACACACACACACACACAAAGGAATAATGAGGCCTTCAGTGATACATAAATACCTTTCTCCGCTCTCGGCTTCCTGCCACAGGGACAGCTGGTATTGTCACCCCAGAACAGACAACAGAAAGGCTGACAAGGTCCTACGAGCCAACAAGGTCCTACGAGCCAACAAGGTCCTACGAGCCAACAAGGTCCTACGAGCCAACAAGGTCCTACGAGCCAACAAGGTCCTACGAGCCAACAAGGTCCTAGAGCCAACAAGGTCCTAGAGCCAACAAGGTCCTACGAGCCAACAAGGTCCTAGAGCCAACAAGGTCCTACGAGCCAACAAGGTCCTAGAGCCAACAAGGTCCTACGAGCCAACAAGGTCCTAGAGCCAACAAGGTCCTAGAGCCAACAAGGTCCTAGAGCCAACAAGGTCCTAGAGCCAACAAGGTCCTAGAGCCAACAAGGTCCTACGAGCCAACAAGGTCCTAGAGCCAACAAGGTCCTAGAGCCAACAAGGTCCTACGAGCCAACAAGGTCCTAGAGCCAACAAGGTCCTAGAGCCAACAAGGTCCTAGAGCCAACAAGTTCCTAGAGCCAACAAGGTCCTAGAGCCAACAAGGTCCTAGAGCCAACAAGGTCCTAGAGCCAACAAGGTCCTAGAGCCAACAAGGTCCTAGAGCCAACAAGGTCCTAGAGCCAACAAGGTCCTAGAGACAAGGGTGCTCATGTTCAATCATCTTTAGCACAATGTGTGGCTGAAGCCTTTCTATTCAGGTTTCCCCAGCCACATGATCTAACCCCAGAGTGACCACATCATTTACACCCACACTCAGTCACCCACACCCAGTCACCCACACTCAATCACCCACACTCAGTCACCCACACCCAGTCACCCACACTCAATCAACCACACTCAATCACCCACACTCAGTCACTCACACTCAGTCACCCACACCCAGTCACCCACACTCAGTCACCCACACCCAGTCACCCACACTCAATCACCCACACCCAGTCACCCACACTCAATCACCCACACTCAGTCACCCACACCCAGTCACCCACACTCAATCACCCACACTCAGTCACCCACACTCAATCACCCACACTCAATCACCCACACTCAATCACCCACACTCAATCACCCACACTCAATCACCCACACTCAGTTACCCACACTCAGTCGCCCACACTCAGTCACTAACACTGTCGCCCACACTCAGTCGCCCACACTCAGTCACCCACACTCAATCACCCACACCCAGTCACCCACACTAAATCACCCACACTCAATCACCCACACTCAATCACCCACACCCAGTCACCCACACTAAATCACCCACACTCAATCACCCACACTCAGTCACCCACACTCAATCACCCACACTCAGTCACCCACACTCAGTCACCCACACTCAATCACCCACACTCAATCACCCACACCCAGTTACCCATACTCAGTCACACACACCCAATCACCCACACCCAATCACCCACACCCAGTCACCCACACTCATTCACCCACACTCAGTCACCCACACTCAGTCACCCACACTCAGTCACCCACACCCAGTCACCCACACTCAGTCACCCACACTCAGTCACCCACACCCAGTCACCCACACTCAGTCACCCACACTCAGTCACCCACACTCAATCACCCACACCCAGTCACCCACACTTAATCACCCACACTCAATCACCCACACTCAGTCACCCACACTCAGTCACCCACACTCAGTCACCCACACCCAGTAACCCACACTCAGTCACCCACACTCAGTCACCCACACCCAATCACCCACACCCAATCACCCACACTCAATCACCCACACTCAGTCACCCACACTCAGTCACCCACACTCAGTCACCCACATCCATACACACCTCTGGAACACAACTGACTCTTAGCTTAAGGCTTAGGTAGACCAGCTTCTGGTCAAGATGCCTTCCCACATGTGTCTCTCCAGGGTGATCTGGCCGGTTACATTCATCCACTCATGTCCATTCAAATGGATACATTCATGTCTTGGATCCATTGACCCTTGACCCCTGGCAGACCACTGGGTTACCAGATGCTCCTGCCCCACCACCAGTTTCAGTTCAGTGGGAACTGGACACTCACCTCTTCCAGGTTGTTGAGTGTCTGGCAAACAGCCAGGTGTAGAAAGCAAGGACAGGTTAGGGTAACAGTAACTCACCTCTACCAGGCTGTTGAATGTCTGGCTAACAGCCCGGTGTATAGGAAACACAAGGGCAGGTACAATATGTTGTTGGAAAGTAGCAGGTGTCTGGGAGGGTAAGGACAGAAGAGTCGTAGGCCTCTGTTTTTCGGCTGGTGTTAAGCCAACACTATTGTCAAATGTACACTTGTTTGCAATTTCAACCTGTTAATTAAAGCCGGCACACTTCTATTTTCAAACTATGCCCGCATCTATTCTACTATTCAAACCCTAGATTCGTATATGTGGTCCTTGTGATGAGGTGAGCGGGGTGGCAACATCTGAGGTGGGAGGGGCAACATCTGAGGTGGGAGGGGCAATATCTGAGGTGGGAGGGGCAATATGTGAGGTGGGAAGGGTAATATCTGAGATGGGAGGGGCAACATCTGAGGTGGGAGGGGCAATATCTGAGGTGGGAGGGGCAATATGTGAGGTGTGTCCTTAAAAACATGCTCTAAAGTTGCAATTTCAGGCAGTGCTGGTGGGGATATTTAAAGAGCGACTGAAAGCTGGGCCCAGTGCTGGTGGGGATATTTAAAGAGCGACTGAAAGCTGGGCCCAGTGCTGGTGGGGATATTTAAAGAGCGACTGAAAGCTGGGCCCAGTGCTGGTGGGGATATTTAAAGAGCGACTGAAAGCTGGGCCCAGTGCTGGTGGGGATATTTAAAGAGCGACTGAAAGCTGGGCCCAGTGCTGGTGGGGATATTTAAAGAGCGACTGAAAGCTGGGCCCAGTGCTGGTGGGGATATTTAAAGAGCGACTGAAAGCTGGGCCCAGTGCTGGTGGGGATATTTAAAGAGCGACTGAAAGCTGGGCCCAGTGCTGGTGGGGATATTTAAAGAGCGACTGAAAGCTGGGCCCAGTGCTGGTGGGGATATTTAAAGAGCGACTGAAAGCTGGGCCCAGTGCTGGTGGGGATATTTAAAGAGCGACTGAAAGCTGGGCCCAGTGCTGGTGGGGATATTTAAAGAGCGACTGAAAGCTGGGCCCAGTGCTGGTGGGGATATTTAAAGAGCGACTGAAAGCTGGGCCCAGTGCTGGTGGGGATATTTAAAGAGCGACTGAAAGCTGGGCCCAGTGCTGGTGGGGATATTTAAAGAGCGACTGAAAGCTGGGCCCAGTGCTGGTGGGGATATTTAAAGAGCGACTGAAAGCTGGGCCCAGTGCTGGTGGGGATATTTAAAGAGCGACTGAAAGCTGGGCCCAGTGCTGGTGGGGATATTTAAAGAGCGACTGAAATCTGGGCCCAGTGCTGGTGGGGATATTTAAAGAGCGACTGAAAGCTGGGCCCAGTGCTGGTGGGGATATTTAAAGAGTGACTGAAAGCTGGGCCCAGTGCTGGTGGGGATATTTAAAGAGCGACTGAAAGCTGGGCCCAGTGCTGGTGGGGATATTTAAAGAGTGACTGAAAGCTGGGCCCAGTGCTGGTGGGGATATTTAAAGAGCGACTGAAAGCTGGGCCCATATACACAAAGCATCTCAGAATAGAACATTTATCGTAAGTAGGGCTGTTGTGGTGACAGTATTACCGCCACATGGGTAGTCATGACTAATGACCGCATTTAAGTTCCACTTGACCGCTGAGTCACGGTAATCTCATTTTATTCGCTCTGGACATGCGTTGGCAGTACCCAACTCGCTAACGATCATCAGGTCCTAATGGCCTGGTATTCAGGGCTCTATTGTCCCTCCATCAGGTCCTAATGGCCTGGTATTCAGGGCTCTATTGTCCCTCCATCAGGTCCTAATGGCCTGGTACTCAGGGCTCTATTGTCCCTCCATCAGGTCCTAATGGCCTGGTATTCAGGGCTCTATTGTCCCTCCATCAGGTCCTAATGGTCTGGTGCCCAGGGCTCTATTGTCCCTCCATCAGGTCCTAATGGCCTGGTACTCAGGGCTCTATTGTCCCTCCATCAGGTCCTAATGGCCTGGTACTCAGGGCTCTATTGTCCCTCCATCAGGTCCTTATGGCCTGGTACTCAGGGCTCTATTGTCCCTCCATCAGGTCCTAATGGCCTGGTACTCAGGGCTCTATTGTCCCTCCATCAGGTCCTAATGGCCTGGTACTCAGGGCTCTATTGTCCCTCCATCAGGTCATAATGGCCTGGTACTCAGGGCTCTATTGTCCCTCCATCAGGTCCTAATGACCAGGTACTCAGGGCTCTATTGTCCCTCCATCAGGTCCTAATGGCCTGGTACTCAGGGCTCTATTGTCCCTCCATCAGGTCCTATTGACCTGGTGCCCAGGGCTCTATTGTCCCTCCATCAGGTCCTAATGACCTGGTGCCCAGGGCTCTATTGTCTCTCCATCAGGTCCTAATGGCCTGGTACTCAGGGCTCTATTGTCCCTCCATCAGGTCCTAATGACCTGGTGCCCAGGGCTCTATTGTCTCTCCATCAGGTCCTAATGGCCTGGTACTCAGGGCTCTATTGTCCCTCCATCAGGTCCTAATGGCCTGGTACTCAGGGCTCTATTGTCCCTCCATCAGGTCCTAATGGCCTGGTACTCAGGGCTCTATTGTCTCTCCATCAGGTCCTAATGGCCTGGTACTCAGGGCTCTATTGTCCCTCCATCAGGTCCTAATGGCCTGGTGCCCAGGGCTCTATTGTCTCTCTAACCCCTCTGTTTCGTATGGTTACATAAAACAGATGATCCCTTGAGGCAAAAACGCTAATAGTAAAATGCAGTGAGTCATTAGTTCCTCAGACAATTGATTTAGAGTTGTTTAAAATAATATTTTAATATTTCTATATGGAACAGTATCTATAAATAATCCAGACGTACATGGAACAGTATCTCTTGAGCTTTTGACAATGATTCCACATGAAGCCTATTTCACAATTATATGCCTAAATACTAGGCTAATAAATAAACATGTTACGTCCACAATTTTTTTATTAACTACAGTAGAAGTCAGAAGTTTACATACACTTAGCTTGGAGTCACTAAAACTCGTTTTTCAACCACTCCACAAATGTCTTGTTAACAAACTATCGTTTTGGCAAGTCGGTTAGGACATCTACTTTGTGCATGACACAAGTCATTTTTCAAACAATTGTTTACAGACAGATTATTTCACTTATAATTCACTGTCTCACAATTCCAGTGGGTCAGAAGTTTACATACACTAAGTTGACTGTGACTTTAAACAGCTTGGAAAATTCCAGAAAATGATGTCATGGCTTTAGAAGCTTCTAATAGGCTAATTGACATCATTTGAGTCAATTGTACGTGTACCTGTGGATGTATTTTAAGGCCTACCTTCAAACTCAGTGCCTCTTTGCTTGACATCATGGGAAAATCAAAAGAAATCAGCCAAGACCTATTGTAGACCATCACCAGTCTGGTTCATACTTGGGAGCAATTTCCAAATGCCTGAAGGTACCACGTTCATCTGTACAAACAATAGTACGCAAGTATAAACACCATGGGACCACGCAGCCATCATACCACTCAGGAAGGAGACGCGTTCTGTCTCCTAGAGATAAATGTAACTTGGTTCGAAATGTGCAAATCAATTCCAGAACAACAGCAAAGGACCTTGTGAAGATGCTGGAGGAAACAGGTACAAAAGTATCTATATCCCCAGTAAAACGAGTCCTTTATCGACATAACTTGAAAAGCTGCTTAGCAAGGAATAAGCCACTGCGCCAAAACCACCGTAAAAAAGCCAGACTACAGTTTGCAACTGCACATGGGGACAAAGATCGTACTTTTTGGAGAAATGTCCTCTGGTCTGATGAATCAAAAATAGAACTGTTTGGCTATAATGACCATCATTATGTTTGGAGGAAAAAGGGGGAGCCTTGCAAGCCGAAGAACACCATCCCAACCGTGAATCACGGGGGTGGCAGCGTCATGTTGTGGGGGTGCTTTACTGCAGGAGGGACTGGTGCACTTCACAAAATAGATGGCATCATGAGGTAGGAAAATCATGTGGATATATTGAAGCAACATCTCAAGACATCAGTCAGGAAGTTAAAGCTTGGTTGCAAATGGGTCTTCCAAATGGACAATGACCCCAAGCATACTTCCAAAGTTATGGCAAAATGGCTTAAGGACAACAAAGTCAAGGTATTTGAGTGGCCATCACAAAGCCACGACCTCAATTCTATAGAACATTTGTGGGCAGAATTGAAAAAGCGTGTTTGAGCAAGGAGGCCTACAAACCTGACTCATTTACACCAGCTCTGTCAGGAGGAATGGGCCAAAATTCACCCAACTTATTGTGGGAAGCTTGTGGAAGGCTAACCGAAACGTTTGACCCAAGTTAAACAATTTAAAGGCAATGCTACCAAATACTAATTGAGTGTATGTAAACTTCTGACCCACTGGGAATGTGATGAAAGAAATAAAAGCTGAAATATATCATTCTCTCTACTATTATTCTGATATTTCACATTCTTATTAAAATAAAATGGTGATCCTAAGTGACCTAAGACAGGGAATTTTTACTTGGATTAAATGTCAGGAATGGTGAAAAACTGAGTTTAAATGTATTTGGCTACGGTGTATGTAAACTTCCGACTTCAACTGTACATCATGTTCTCATGGTATTCATTTGGAGCGCAACATCACATTGTTAAAAAACATGTCTTATTTTGGCATGCCTATAAATTAGGCAACTTAAGGCATCTAGGGCATAACTTAACTTTAAATGTGTTAGTAGATAATGATATGCCTTTCAAACATTTTATGCAACATTGTGTTCAACATTATCAGCAAGTGACTTGATGTCTACTGTGCCAAAGAGATTTAGAGTCGTTAAACGGGAGTGACGAGTGTGTTGATATAATGGGAACTTTTGTCAAAATTCAGCTTTTAACAACCATCAGAATTGGTAAAAAACGTTATGCATGCCAACATATTAGGCAATAATTAAGAGTAGGCAAGGTGATCGTGTCAGATGAAAATATTTTTAAATGTTTTACTATTGAAAAAATGAGATGCACCGTCACATTCACGCGGTTGTCTGAAGCAACGTGTGCTACAGAGTTCACAGCTGGCGATGCCTCATCGTGATTGGTTATCCCCCAATTTCCAACAATATCGATGAGCGTCATCACTATCGTTCCTTTGCGTTACCTCAAACTGTCGTGATTACCAGATGAAATTAACGTTTATGAGTTGATTTTTATCTGGTCAGTGATTTTACATCATCCTAAAACCTACTCTTAGGAATCCTGTTAAAAACCTGTTTCAAGACAACAACAACAAATCATAGCGTAGACTTTTTTCTGAGATGCTTTGTGGATACGGGCCCTCGTCATATCAAGACAACTGGAAACTGAAAAATACAAGGTCAAATCATGACGTCAGTGATCTTCTGGTCGGAAAGCTCTAGAAAAGAGTCCAGAGTTCCCAAGTTTGAATTCCAAGTTGGATGACCGTTAAAAACTATTTTTACAAGTCAGAGCTCGTTTTTTTTCCCCGAGTTACCAGTTGTCTTGAACGCACTGAAGTCAGAAGTTAGAGACTTCCAAGGTCCCAGTTCCAGTTGTTTTGAACGTGGCATTATGCCCTGTTTACATCGTAACGTATTTTCATCACACCGTATATCATCTTCCCGGAGTCTTGCCCCTCTACTGAACGTACAAGTGTAGTGTTTGTAAGGCAAGATGGAGGACAACCTGTCTATGACCGGATAATATATATTGTTTCAGGTGAAACTAAAACATGTTCTGTTAAGTTACTTTTTCTTTGACTTTGTTCTCTAACTTTATAGCAAAGGCTAGGTTGAAGATATCATTGTAGCCAGTGACCTCCACCTAATAATTATCATAGAAAACAAATGTCATTAACCTGTTAGGGCTAGGGGGCAGCATTGACACGGCTGGATAAAAAACATACCCGATTTAATCTGGTTACCACTCCTACCCAGTAACTAGAATATGCATATACTTATTACATATGGATAGAAAACACCCTAAAGTTTCTAAAACTGTTTGAATGGTGTCTGTGAGTATAACAGAACTCAAATGGCAGGTCAAAACCTGAGAGATTCCTTTACAGGAAGTGGCCTGTCTGACCATTTGTTGAACTTCTTTTCCATCTCTATCATTTACTAAGGATCTCTGCTCTAATGTGACACTTCCCACGTCGTCCATAGGCGCTCAGAGCCCGGGAAAAAACAGAATGTCGTCATTCCAGCCCCAGGCTGAAACACATTATCGCCTTTCTCAAGGTGGCCGATCAAGAGACACTAGCTTATGCGCGTGACCCCGACCGCCCCCGCCTTTGGGATTTTTTCCTCTGTTTGCCGAAAAGGAGATTCCCTGTCGGAATATTATCGCTTTTCTACGAGAAAAATGTCGTAAAAATTGATTTTAAACAGCGGTTGACATGCTTCGAAGTACGGTAATGGAATACTTAGAATTTTATTGTCACGAATTGCGCCAAGCGCGTGACACTTCTTTACTATTTCGGATAGTGTCTGGAACGCACGAACAAAACGCCGCTATTCGGATATAACGATGGATTATTTTGGACCAAACCAACATTTGTTATTGAAGTAGCAGTCCTGGGTGTGTATTCTGACGAAGACAACAAAAGGTAATGAAATTTTTATAATAGTAAATATGATTATGGTGAGTGCTAAACTTGCCGGGTGTCTAAATAGCGAGCCCGTGATGCCTGGGCTATGTACTTAGAATATTGCAAAATGTGCTTTCACCAAAAAGCTATTTTAAAATCGGACATATCGAGTGCATAGAGGAGGTCTGTATCTATAATTCTTAAAATAATTGTTATGCTTTTTGTGAACGTTTATCGTGAGTAATTTAGTAAAATGTTAGCGAATTCCCCGGAAGTTTGCGGGGGGTATGCTAGTTCTGAACGTCACATGCTAATGTAAAAAGCTGGTTTTTGATATAAATATGAACTTGATTGAACAAAACATGCATGTATTGTATAACATAATGTCCTAGGGTTGTCATCTGATGAAGATCATCAAAGGTGAGTGCTGCATTTAGCTGTCTTCTGGGTTTTGGTGACATTATATGCTGGCTTGAAAAATGGGTGTCTGATTATTTCTGGCTTGGTACTCTGCTGACATAATCTAATGTTTTGCTTTCGTTGTAAAGCCTTTTTGAAATCGGACAGTGTGGTTAGATTAACGAGAGTCTTATCTTTAAATGGCTGTAAAATAGTCATATGTTTGAGAAATAGGATTTTTAAGGTTTTGAAAATCGCGCCACAGGATAGCAGTGGCTGTTACGTAGGTGGGACGAATTCGTCCCGCCTAGCCTAGAGAGGTTAACGTCAGAATCAACTTAAACGGGAGCCAACAGTCAAATAATATAATTAGCTTAAAATCTGTTGGGGCTAGGGGGCAGTATTTTCACGGACGGATGAAAAACGTACCCAATTTAAACAGGTTACTACTCTGGCCCAGAAAATTGAATATGCATATTATTAGTAGATTTGGATAGAAAACACTCTGAAGGTTCTAAAACTGTTTGAATGGTGTCTCTAAGTATAACAGAACTCATATGGCAGGCAAAAACCTGAGAAAAAATACAAGCAGGAAATGAAAATCTTGTGGCTGTACTATTTTCGAGTCATTGCCAATGGAACACACAGTGACAAAGGATTCATTTTGCACTTCCTATGGCTTCCACTAGATGCGCCCTACATTTTGAGTAGCCTACTGAACGCGCTAACAACACGGAACAACATGGAGTTATTTGGAGATAAATTATGAACTTCATCGAAAAAAACAACATTTGTTGTGGACCTGGGATTCCTGGAAGTGCCTTCTGATGAAGATTATTAAAGGTAAGGGAATATTTGTAATGTTATTTATGATTTTAGATGATTCCAAAATGGCGGCTATCTGTATTGCGTAGTGTATTTTTCTGAGCAGAGTACTCAGATTATTGCAAAGTGTGTTTTCCCAGTAAAGTTATTTTAAAATCTGTCAATGCGGTTGCATTCAGGAGATGTTAATCTATAATTCTTTGAATAACAGTTTAATACTTTAACCACGTTTTATAATGAGTATTTTTTGTAAATTCACTGGCAGTTTTGGGGGAGACACATTTTCTCAATGACACGCGCCGATGTAAAATGCTGTTTTTGGATATGAATATGAACTTGATAGAACAAAAAATGCATGTATTGTCTAACATAATGTCCTAGGAGTGTCATCTGATGAAGATTGTCAAAGGTTAGTGCATAATTTTAGCTGGTTTTCTGCTTTTGGTGACGCCTGTCCTTGAATTGAAAATGGCTGTGTGTACTTTTTTGGCTATGTACTCTCCTAACATAATCTAACTTTATGCTTTCGCCGTAAAGCCTCTTTGAAATCGGACAATGTGGTTCGATTAAGGAGATGTTTATCTTTCAAATGGTGTAAAATAGTTGATTGTTTGAGAAATGTTAATTATTAGATTTTTTTCTGTTTTGAATTTCGCGCCATGCTAGCAATCCCGTCAGTGGGATTCTATCCCCATTAACAGCCAATGTGTATTACTATTACTATTAAAATCAGTGGCATTCCAGGATGCCAAGGGAAGCCAGTACCCCCGCAAAAAATAAAAACACATACAAATAATGTATCTTTCGTCTCTCTGTGTTTCATACATTTCCTTCAATTTGCAAGAGTCTGAATGTATCTCACCGGAGAAAGCATCTGAGTGAGAGAAACAGAGCCCCCTCTGTCTCAGCATGTGTAACCCATCTATTTGATTCTGTCTGGTCAAAAAGAGTATGACATTGTTGTCGCCCACAGCATGCAATGGAAGCTAGTGAGAATTTGGCCACCCTTGATAAAAAATGTATAAAAATAATAGCCAATCAGCGTTGAGCCTAACTGAGTGAGCTCAGCTGTGAATGGTCTTGGCCCAAAACAACAAAAAAAACGTGTCTAGGGAAGCCAGATTGGATTTGGCTTCACACCAATCACATTACATCAGAAGCCAAATTTCACTGACAGAAAAAAAAAATGGAATTGTGGCATCTCGTTGTGTCATTGTCCTCCGGTGGCTAGGTAGCTAAAATCGTCCCTTTGCTAAATTAGCCATTAACAGAGATAAGGATTTGGTCTTGTGGTTTTGCTTAATTCTCCGTACCGGTCAATGATTATAATTGTGATTCTGTTTATCCAACCATAAATTCATCCATTTTCCCCTGAGAGGATGGGAAATCAGCAGGGTTTTGTAAGGGGAAGGCACGAGCCGGTATAGGCTGTGTCTCACCTTGACCAGGTGGTTGTGTTGGTGGCTGACTGCCAGGTGTAGAGGAGACATCAAGGCCTTGTTGAGGACGTTGGGTTCGGCCCCCAACTCTAACAGAGCCCTGCAGCTTTCTAACTGGTTCCTCTCCACGGCCCAATGCAGCGGCATAGACCCCTCATCATCGTACAGGTTCCACTCTGGGGAGAGAGGACAGAGGTAGGAAACATATGCATACACACACAGTCACCGGATAAACAGACACATGCATAAACAGACGCATACACACACGCACAATGATGGTACACACACACACACACGCAATTTAGCAGAGGAAAAGGATAAGCAATATACATTTTAAAAAAACAAACAGAACTCAGTTGAACAACCATGTTCTAGTGTGCATCCCAAATAGGATCATATTCCATATATAGTGCACTACTTTTAACCAGAACCCTATGGACCTTGGTCGAAAGAAGTACACTACATAGGGAATAGGGTGCCGTTTGGGATGCAGATCCTAGAATGACATGGCGCTGAGCGGGAGCCTCACCATCTCCGTGTGTGTTGCTGCAGATGAACCTAATAACAGGGACGTTTCCTGCACCAGCAGCGTGGTGGACCAGAGAGGCACCAGAGTCATCCTCTTCCCTCAGTACCCCTGGGTTCCTCCTCACCAAGCCCTCCAGCTGGGACACATCACCTCCCCTAGCCCACTGGACCGAGGTAAGGAAAGGGTTAATTCCATTTCCCTTCTGTCAATTCAGGTAAACTGAAAGATTTGTATGTATTGGATGACATCACATTTCCTGTTTCTGCACGTTTGTATCAGATCCTAACTCCTCACGTAGAGAGGCATTGAGGACAACAGGTATTGGAATGGAAAAGTTCAGTTTCCTTCATGAATAAGCAGTGAACCCTGGAAAATACTGAGTACAGCAAAACAACAGAACAAAGATAACTTAACCAAAGAGGCTCCACTTTGTTTTGCATCTTTGGTTCCCTGTGGGGGTGTCGTGGAGGTGTGGCCTATGAGTGGATGGGGTTAAACTGGAGATGATCTATTTTGTACATCCTGAGGTGAGAGGGTTGGTGACATTCTGTAAATGTTTTGAAAAAGTGCTATGCATCCTTCTTTATCCTCTCCCCTTATTTCCTACTCCCCTCCCACTCACAATCCCCTCCCTCCCTCCCCTCCCCCACTCCCTTTCACTCCCTCCCTCCCTCCCCTCCCACCTTCCCTCCCTCCCAGTCCCTCCCACTCCCTCCCTCCCACTCCCTCAATCCCTCCCTCCCTCCCACTCCCTCCCACTCCCTCCCTCCCACTCCCTCAATCCCTCCCTCCCTCCCACTCCCTCCCACTCCCTCCCTCCCACTCCCTCAATCCCTCCCTCCCTCCCACTCCCTCCCACTCCCTCCCTCCCTCCCTCCCACTCCCTCCCACTCCCTCCCTCCCTCCCTCCCACTCCCTCAATCCCTCCCTCCCTCCCACTCCCTCCCACTCCCTCCCTCCCTCCCTCCCACTCCCCCACTCCCCCACTCCCCCACTCCCTCTACCCTCCCTCCCACTCCCTCCCTCCCACTCCCTCCCACTCCCTCCCTCCCACTCCCTCCCTCCCACTCCCTCCCTCCCTCCCACTCCCCCACTCCCCCACTCCCCCACTCCCTCCCCCACTCCCTCCCACTCCCTCCCTCCCTCCCTCCCTCCCACTCCCTCCCACTCCCTCCCCCCCTCTACCCTCCCTCCCACTCCCTCCCTCCCCCACTCCCTCCCACTCCCTCCCTCCCTCCCTCCCTCCCTCTACCCTCCCTCCCACTCCCTCCCTCTACCCTCCCTCCCACTCCCTCCCCCCCTCTACCCTCCCTCCCACTCCCTCCCTCCCCCACTCCCTCTACCCTCCCTCCCACTCTCCTCCCTTTTGCGATCCTTGACAAGCCAAAGACACATTTCATATTTTAAATGGACATTTCAATGAACAATAAAGCGTTGGAATTTGTACTAACCTCAAACAGGTTTATAGCTGCCAGCGTGACGTCTGTTTCTGCAGTGAGTTGATGAGATGTTGTTGCATCATCGATCACACACGTATAGGAACTGTTCTGCTGTGCCACTTCCTTGGTGAGCTGCATGGGGGACCCTTTTAGAGGTCGCACAATCCAATGCAGAAACAATCACTGAATGGAAGAAGCGTAGAATGATGTCAGCAACACACGTATGTGCACTCAGGATAACACATATACACATGCTCCTGCAAGGCAGTTAACCTGCTGTTCCCCGGGCGCTGAAGACGTGGATGTCCATTTAGGAAGCCCCCCTGCACCTCTCTGATTCAGAGGGTGGTTGGGTTAAATGCGGAAGACACATTTTAGTTGAAGGAATTCAGTTGTACAACTCACTAGGTATCCCCCCAGCAAGAGTGCGGAGGGGTGAGGAGGGGTGGAGAGAGGGAAGGGAGGTGAGGAGGGGTGGAGAGAGGGAAGGGAGGTGAGGAGGTGTAGAGAGAGTGATGAGGGGTGAGGGGGGGTGGAGAGAGTGATGAGGGGTGAGGAGTGGTGGAGAGGGGGAAGGGAGGTGAGGAGGGGTGGAGAGAGGGAAGTGAGGTGAGGAGGGGTGGAGAGAGGGAAGTGAGGTGAGGAGGGGTGGAGAGAGGGAAGGGAAGTAAGGGGGGTGGAGAGAGGGAAGGGAGGTAAGGGGGTGGAGAGAGGGAAGGGAGGTAAGGAGGGGTAGAGAGAGGGAAGGGAGGTAAAGAGGGGTAGAGAGAGGGAGGAGAGGAGAGGAGGGGTGATATGGAGAGGAGAGGGAAGGGAGGTGAGGAGGGGTGGAGAGGGAGGGGAGGTGAGGTGAGGTGAGGAGAGGAGGTGTGATATGGAGAGGAGAGGGAAGGGAGGTGAGGAGGGGTGATATGGGCAGGAGAGTGGGAGGGGAGGAGAGGAGGTGTGATATGGAGAGGAGTAGGAGGGGAGGAGAGGAGGTGTGATATGGAGAGGAGTAGGAGGGGAGGAGAGGAGGTGTGATATGGAGAGGAGTAGGAGGGGAGGAGAGGAGGTGTGATATGGAGAGGAGAGGGAAGGGAGGAGAGGAGGTGTGATATGGGCAGGAGTAGGAGGGGAGGAGAGGAGGTGTGATATGGAGAGGAGAGGGAAGGGAGGTGAGGAGGGGTGATATGGGCAGGAGAGTGGGAGGGGAGGAGAGGAGGGGTGATATGGAGAGGAGTAGGAGGGGAGGAGAGGAGGGGTGATATGGAGAGGAGTAGGAGGGGAGGAGAGGAGGTGTGATATGGAGAGGAGTGGGAGGGGAGGAGAGGAGTGTACGGGCGATGTCTCCTTGAATGTAATCCAAGGACCAAGCTACTATACTGGAAGACATTGGTGAAGACTGGAGAGAGAGGCTGGCTGTTACCTCAGTCCTGGGTCGTGTTTAGTGTAGGCACACGAACAGATAAGGAAAACAGAAATTAGCATTAACAGGTGCTAGCTTGCAAGCTAGGTATTTTTGTTACTATTACATGGCATTCTCTTTAATGCCTGGTCCATATTATCTTGTGTAGAAAACAGAAACGAAAAGCTGAGTTTATCATTGAACAAGTTCAGGGTTGTGTTCACTAGGACCCACATTTAAGGAAACGGGCCCAATGGGAAAGGGACCTAGCTGATTTTCACTAATAGAAATACGTACCTTCTGTTGCATAACATTTAGCGATGGTTTGTTACGGTTTGCACTAGTGATAATGACTTTCGTGTCAGTGTTTCCTCCTGTCGCGTTTTCAATTTTTTATTATTATTTTTTCATTTTCTTGAGCGGAAAAAGCGGAAAAATGATCGACGTTATCAACATCTAGTCACGAAGGTAGATGGGCTTCTGTTTGTTATCGAACTCAACTGTGTGTGTCACATTAAAACTCAAACAACTGTTCAGCATAAAGTGACAATCCCACGTTTGCCGTTGGTAGTGTCTACAGGAAGGATGTGATGACAACATGGCCATATTGTTGATGTATAAGGTAAGGCTGTATGGACCGCCTATCTGTTTTCTAGTGGAGCCATAATCCATCATTACTCTGGAGTTTAAACTCTACAAAAGGGCTGTGTCCTAAAGAGCACCCAATTCCCTATACTCTGAGTGTACAAAACATTAAGAACACCTTCCTAATATTGAGTTGCACCCCCATTTTGCCCTCAGAACAGCCTCAATTTGTCGGCGGAGGGACTCTACGAGATGTCGAAAGCGTTCCACAGGGATGCTGGTCCATGTTGACCCCAATGCTTCCCCTGCAGTTGTGTCAACTTGGCTGGATGTCCTTTGGGTGGGTGGACCATTCTTGATACACACAGAAAACTGTTGAGCTTGAAAAACCCAGCAGTGTTGCAGTTCTTGACATAAATCGATGCAACTGGCACCTACTACCATACCCTGTTCAAAGGCACTTAAAAAAATCTGTCTTGCCCATTCACCCTCTGAATGGCAGACATACACAATCCATGTCTCAACTGTCTTGAGGCTTAAAAATCCTTCTTTAACTTGTCTCCTCCCCTTCATCTACACTGATTGAAGTGGATTTAACAAGTGACATCAATAAGGGATCATAGCTTTCACCTGGATTCACCTGGTCTGTCTATGTCATGGAAAGAACAGGTGTTCATAATGTTTTTAACACTCAGAGTCCTACGGAACTTTAAATGTGTCCCAAATGGCACCTTGTTTCTTATGGGCTCTGGTCTAAAGTAGTGCAGTATATAGGGAATAGGGTGCCATAGGGCTCTGCTCTAAAGTAGTGCACTATATAGGGAATAGGGTGCCATAGGGCTCTGGTCTAAAGTAGTGCACTATATAGGGAATAGGGTGCCATAGGGCTCTGGTCTAAAGTAGTGCACTATATAGGGAATAGGGTGCCATAGGGCTCTGCTCTAAAGTAGTGCACTATATAGGGAATAGGGTGCCATAGGGCTCTGGTCTAAAGTAGTGCACTATATAGGGAATAGGGTGCCATAGGGCTCTGCTCTAAAGTAGTGCACTATATAGGGAATAGGGTGCCATAGGGCTCTGCTCTAAAGTAGTGCACTATAATAGGGAATAGGGTGCCATAGGGCTCTGGTCTAAAGTAGTGCACTATATAGGGAATAGGGTGCCATAGGGCTCTGGTCTAAAGTAGTGCACTATATAGGGAATAGGGGGCCATAGGGCTCTGGTCTAAAGTAGTGCACTATGCAGGGAATAGGGTGCCATAGGGCTCTGGTCTAAAGTAGTGCACTATATAGGGAAGAGGGTGATTTTGCGATATAGTCAATATTTTGCCCTGAACAGCTTCATCCTATACCTAGATTGTGTGTATTAGAAATTTGATGTGAATTGTTAGATATTACTGCACTGTCGGAACTAGAACACAAGGATTTCACTACACTCACAATAACATCTGTGCTAAACACGTGTACGTGACCAATACAATTTGATTTGATTTGATCCCTCCTTTATTGAGAGAATAATGAGTCTTTTATGAATGGGGATCAATATTGGACTTGGCCTCTCTCGGAGACTGTGGTCGTAGCTATCCAATTAATTATCTCTCCTGGCATTAACTTCAGTTCTCTTTAGATTAGAGAAGTATTGGCTTGATTTATGCATATAGAAGTATGAAATAGCATTGTCCTCAGGCAAGGGCATCAGCCATGGAGCCATACTTAAAATAGCATTTTAAATAGCAAGTGTCTGCTAGAGGTGAAATATTGAGTATTAACTTGGTTTCAATCAGAAAGAGTTGAAAATCACAGAAAGAGTTGAAAATCACTGAAAGAGTTGAAAGAGTATAAACACTATAGTGGTTATTGGCTGTTTTTCTACTTCCTGCACTGAGCTGAAATAGGTTACAGAAAGTTCCAAGGTTGATGTCAATTCCATTTCACTTCCTGTCTATACAGGAAGTACACTGGCATTTAAATTCCTGTCAATACAGGAAGTACACTGAAATTTCAATTCCAATGATCATAAATGGTTTTAATGGGGAACATTTTCTTTTCAACACATAGCATCAGCAATCCAGCATCAGCAATTATATACAGGGGGCTGGTGGGAAGAGTTGTAGGAGGATGGGCTCATTATAATGGCTGGTGGTTTCCATATGTTTGATGTGTTTGATACCGTTCCATTGAAACCGTTCCAGCCATTTCAATGAGCCTGTCCTCCTATAAATTACCCACCATGCTCCTCTGATCTACATCATTGGTTTCCACCACTGCTTTAGCCTGTTAAATCGGGCTCCCGAGTGGAGAGGGGCTCCCGAGTGGCGCAGCGGTCTCAGGCACTGCATCTCAGTGGTGGAGGCGTCACTACAGACCATAATTAGATTCCATGCTGTATCACAACCGGCTGTGATTGGGACTCCCACTGGGCGGCTCACAACTGGCCCAGCGTCGTCCGGGTTAGGGTTTGGCTACGGTAGGTCATCATTGTAAATAAGAACTTGTTTCTTAGCTGACTTGCCTAATTAAAGTTAAATAAAATAAATGGAACGGTATAATGTAGATTTTCAGCTAAATAGACATAACAAAAAGTATTTACATATCATGAGAGGACCATGAACAATATATAGTGTAGTAATGCTAAATAGTTCTAGAAAGGTCTGGAACTCACCTTTCTACTAAACATAACGATATGTTGGTCACTGTTCAGGACACAAGAAAATTTCCTAATTTCCTCTCCAAAAATACAATACAAGTGCATAGTACAAATATTATTAAACTATAAACATTATATATATATATATATTTTAAATAATAATTATTCAAAAATGTGGTGGAAAAGGGCTTGAATGATTTAAATACTTTCTACACTGAACAAAAATATAAATGCACTATTCAGCAATTTAGAAAATTTTACTGAGTAACAAGTTCATATAGGGAAATCAGTCAGTTAAAAATGTATTCCTTAGGCCCTAATCTATGGATTTCACATGACTGGGAATACAGATATGCAGCTGTTGGTCCCAGATACAAAAAAAGCAGGGAATGTGTATCAGAAAACCAGTCAGTATCTGGTGTGACCACCATTTGCCTCATGCATCGCGACACATCTCCTTTCCATAGAGTTGATCACGCTGTTGATTGTGGCCTTTGGAATGCTGTCACGCTCCTCTGTCCTCTTCAATGGCTTTTGTGAAGTTGCTGGATTTTGGAGGGAACTGGAACATGCTTTTGAACATGTAAATCCAGAGCATTCCAAACATGCTCAATTAAATTATGACAGCCCATACCATAACCCCCCCACCACCATGGGGCACTCGGTTCACAATGTTGTCATCAGCAAACGCCCACACAATGCCATACACGCTGTCTGCCATCTGCCCTGTACAGTTAAAACTAGGATTAATCTGTGAAGAGCACACTTCTCCAGCGTGCCATCGAAGGTGAGCATTTGACCACTGAAGTCAGTTACGATGCCAAACTTGTCAAGACCCTAGTGAGGATGACAAGCACACATATGAGACAGTTTCTGACAGTTTGTACAGAAATTCTTTGGTTGTGCAAACCAACAGTTTCATCAGCTGTGCGGATGGCTGGTCTCAGACGATCCAGCAGGTGAAGGAGCTGGATGTGGAGGTCCTGGGATGACGTGGTTACACGTGGTCTGGGGTTGTGAGGCCGGTTGGACATACTGCCAAATTCTATAGAGGCAGTATATGGTAGATAAATTAACATTAAATTATCTGGCAACAGCTCTGGTGGACATTCCTGCAGTCAGCATGCCAACTGCACGCTTCCTCAAAACTTGAGACATCTGTGGCATTGTGTTGTCTGACAAAACGTCACATTTTTGATTGGCCTTTTATTGTCCCCAGCACAAGGTGCACCTGTGAAATGATTCTTTGTCCACAAATTTCTTGTTAACACACTATAGTTTTAGCAAGTGGGTTAGGACTTCTACTTTGTGCATGACACAAGTCATTTTTCAAACAATTGTTTACAGACAGATTATTTCACTTATAATTCACTGTATCACAATTCCAGTGGGTCAGAAGTCTACATACACTAAGTTGACTGTGCCTTTAAACAGCTTGGAAAAGGTACTGGTGAACTTCACAAAATAGATGGCATCATGACGTAGGAAAATTATGTGGATATATTGAAGCAACATCTCAAGACATCAGTTCGGAAGTTAAAGCTTGGTCGCAAATGGGTCTTCCAAATGGACAATGACCCCAAGCATACTTCCAAAGTTGTGGCAAAATGGCTTAAGGACAAAGTCAAGGTATTGGAGTGGCCATCACAAAGCCCTGACCTCAATCCTATAGAAAATATGTTGGCAGAACTGAAAAAGCGTGTTTGAGCAAGGAGGCCTACAAACCTGACTCATTTACACCAGCTCTGTCAGGAGGAATGGGCCAAAATTCACCCAACTTATTGTGGGAAGCTTGTGGAAGGCTAACCGAAACGTTTGACCCAAGTTAAACAATTTAAAGGCAATGCAACCAAATACTAATTGAGTGTATGTAAACTTGTAATGAAAGAAATAAAAGCTGAAATAAATCATTCTCTCTACTATTAATCTGACATTTCACATTCTTATTAAAATAAAGTGGTGATCCTAATTGACCTAAGACAAGGAATTTTTACTAGGATTAAATGTCAGGAATTGTGAAAAACTGAGTTGAAATGTATTTGGCTAAGTTGTATGTAAACTTCCTACTTCAACTGTATTTTATTATCATTTTTTTTTTTTTAACTAGGCAAGTCAGTTGAGAACAAATCCTTATTTTTAATGACGGCCTAGGAACAGTGGGTGAACTGCCTTGTTCAGGGACAGAACGACAGATTTTTACCTTGTCAACTGAGGGATTTTGTTTACTAGTCCAACGCTCTAACCACTAGGCTACCTGCTGCCTCAACATGTCCAAACATTTGCATGGTCGTTTCAATGGTTTTGATTACACTGTTGATTTTGTCTGTCCCTCCCAGTCAGGCTACGTCCTAAATTACACCCTATTTGCTTACGTAGTGCACTACTTTAGTCCAGAGCCCTATGACACCCTATTCCTTGCATAGTGCACTACTTTAGACCAGAGCCCTATGGCACACTATTCCCTGCATAGTGCACTACTTTAGACCAGAGCCCTATGGGGACAGGGTGCCATTTGGAACGCATGTCTGAGACAGTGATGTCACTGAGGTGGAACGAGGGTGGACCCTTGAACAAACAGACAGACATTATTTATATAATGAAGAGCTGCCTGGATGAAACTTCATTTGCATCATGTAAAAGTCACATCTCCTGTCCTATGCACCTGTCCTGTACAGGTAGGTAGCCTAGCCGTTAAGAGAGTTGAGCCAGTAACAGAGAGGTCGCTGGCTCGACTCCCCCGAGCCAACAAGGTGAAAATTCTGTCGATTTGCCCTTGAGCGAAGCACTTAAACTGTATGTCGCTCTGGATAAGAGTGTCTGCTAAATGACCTTCAAGCTATTGACTGTGTATTACTGTATTATACGGACAGGTGTTTTTCCAATGGGACACTGATTGTGTCGATCAAGACTTTTGAGTCCAGGCTGTGACTGAAAGCTTTCCTTCCGCCGTGCTAATTTCCTAATTTCCTCTCCAAACCATTGGAAGAGAGGATTCCAAGGTCCTTCTCTTGGACCTACTCCTCCAATGAGCATTGAGATTAATTGGACCTACTCCTCCAATGAGCATTGAGTTTAATTGGACCTACACCTCCAATGAGCTTTGAGATTAATTGGACCTACACCTCCAATGAGCTTTGAGATTAATTGGATCTACTCCTCCAATGAGCATTGAGATTAATTGGACCTACTCCTCCAATGAGCTTTGAGATTAATTGGACCTACTCCTCCAATGAGCTTTGAGATTAATTGGACCTACTCCTCCAATGAGCGTTGAGATTAATTGGACCTACTCCTCCAATGAGCTTTGAGATTAATTGGATCTACTCCTCCAATGAGCTTTGAGATGAATTGGACCTACTCCTCCAATGAGCTTTGAGATTAATTGGACCCACTCCTCCAATGAGCTTTGAGATAAATTGTTGACTAGATAGGACCTAATAGAACCCTAGAAAAGGCTAATGATACTAATCTACTAACACAGTCAGAAAATAACGTCACATTTTGCCACTTTTAACTGCGATATAGTCAGTGTTATTAGACTTTCTGTCATTGCCAGAACAATGGGAAGAGGCTGTGTCCAAAATGACACCCTATTCCCTTTATAGTGCACAACTTGGTATACAATGAGTGTGCCAAACATTAGGAACACCTTCCTAATATTGAGTTGCACCCCCTTTTGCCCTCAGAACAGACTCTCTCATCACACTGTCTATCTCTCTCTCTCTGTCTCTCTCTCTCTGTCTCTCTCTCTCTGTCTCTCTCTCTCTGTCTCTCTGTCTCTGTCTCGCTCTCTGTCTCTCTCTCTCTGTCTCTCTCTCTCTGTCTCTCTCTCTGTCTCTCTCTCTCTGTCTCTCTGTCTCTGTCTCGCTCTCTGTCTCTCTCTCTCTGTCTCTCTCTCTCTGTCTCTCTCTCTGTCTCTCTGTCTGTCTCTATGTCTCTATGTCTCTCTCTCTGTCTCTCTCTCTTGTTCTTTCTCTCTTCTATTTCTCTTCATCATCTCTCTCCTAACTCTGCTTTTCTCTTATTCTCCCTCTCTTCTATATCTTCCCCTCTTTAATTTGGGAAACATACACTTTGTCTACTAAACATTAAGCACACCGTCCTAATATTGAGTTGCAGTCACTCAGAACAGCCTCAATTCACGAAAGCGTTCCACAGGGATGCTGGCCCATGTTGACTACAATGCTTCCCACAGTTGTGACAAGTTGGCTGGATGCCCTTTGGGTGGTGGACCATTCTTGATAAACACAGGAAACTGTTGAGCTTGAAAAACCCAGCAGCGTTGCAGTTCGTGACACAAACCGGTGCGCCTGGCACTTCAATCGTTTGTATTGCCCATTCACCCTCTGAATGGAAAACTTACACAATCCATGTCTCAATTGTCTCAAAGCTTAAACATCCTTCTTTATTTAACACGTCTCCTCCCCTTCATCTACACTGACTGAAGTGGATTTAACAAGTGACATCAATAAGGGATCATGGCTTTCACCTGGATTCACCTGGTCTGTCTATGTCATGGGAAGAACAGGTGTTCATAATGTTTTGTTTATAATCACAGGAAATGACATGACTGTTTTGCCTCCATGCAATATGTTACCTTTAACAGTTCACTGCATGACTTGTACTGTGTGTGCGCGTGTGCGTGTGCGTGTGTGTGTGTGTGTGTGTGTGTGTGTGTGTGTGTGTGTGTGTGTGTGTGTGTGTGTGTGTGTGTGTGTGTGTGTGTGTGTGTGTGTGTGTGTGTGTGTGTGTGTGTGTGTGTGTGTGTGTACATAGTAATGATCAAACTGCCGATGATATTAGCACGTCAATGTCTCCAGGAACAATTGCACTTTATGACTTCAAAATATTAAGTTGTCTTGAGTGGTTCCCGTTTATCTTAATCCTGACCACAGATTTTAAACGTTTAAACATAGAACTCAGAAAGATATAGAGGAAGCAGTGACTGATGCAGTACAGGTCAGGGATGTACGATGCTCTGGTTGTCTTCAGTAAACACAACTGTATAAACAACAGGTTTCATGCCGATCAGAATTCAGGAATCAAAAGGTAAACATTGCCAATGGCACAATCAATTTAATAAGCATGGACGAATGAAACTTTTAAAATGAGAGTAGGAAAAGTTTACAATTGTCTAGGTGAAAAAAAAAATACATCTAGATTTATTAATTAAAAAAACATATTTCCAACAATCCTGTTTCTGTTACCAGTACATAAGAAAGCCACAGAAAGACAAGGGTTTATGCCTACTTACCTATTTGGTGGTTAGGAAGGTTGGCTGGATGGCTGGTTGGATGGCTGGTTGGCTGGTTGGCTGGCTGGCGGGTTGGCTGGATGCTGACTGTCTCTCTCTGAGTAAAGCAGCCTGCTGCGGGTCTGGTCTGTCTCCCGGGATGAGTGGAGTGTTGGTTTATGTACTGTAGTGTAGTGGTCACAGTTCAGCGACATCCTATTCAGACCAGGGTTCAAATAGTATTCAAAACCTTTCAAACATGTTCAGTGTTTGTTCTAATCTGCCTGAAGTGCCAAATGGGTGGGGATTGCACTCCTTGTGACTATTCTATTGGTTCCATTGTGCCAGGCAAGCTCAATCAAACGCAGATAAAAGTATTTACAATTATTTTGAATAGTATTTGAACCCATGATTGATCCCATTACAATCTCCAATCTAGATCTCTCAAACTCAACTGTGGACCTGAGTTTTTTTAATTGTTCCCCTCTAATCAGGGGCTGATTTAGACCTGGGACACAAGGTGTGTGTAATTTACTATCAGGTAGAACAGAAAAGCAGTGGGGCCTCCGTGGTCGGGAGTCCCATAGGACTGCACACAATTGGTCCAGCGTCGTCCTGGTTAGGGTTGGTTTGGCCGGGAGGGGCTTTACTTGGCTCATTGCTTCCTAACTTCTCCTTGTGGCAGGCCGGGTGCCTGCAGGCTGACTCTGGTCGCCAGTTGAACGGTGCTTCCTCCAAAACATTGGTGCAGCTGGCTTCCGGGTTAAGCTGGCGGGTGATGAGCGGCACGCTTAGGCAAGTCATGTTTCGGAGGACGAATGATTCTACCTTCGCCTCTCCCGAGCCTGTTGGGGAGTTTCAGTGATGAGACAAGATCGACATTTTGCTAGAGGGTCAGAGTTGAATACCCCAGTCCTAGAGGGTCAGAGTTGAATACCCCAGTCCTAGAGGGTCAGAGTTGAATACCCCAGTCCTAGAGGGTCAGAGTTGAATACCCCAGTCCTAGAGGGTCTGTGTTGAATACCCCAGTCCTAGAGGGTCAGAGTTGAATACCCCAGTCCTAGAGGGTCAGAGTTGAATACCCCAGTCCTAGAGGGTCAGAGTTGAATACCCCAGTCCTAGAGGGTCAGAGTTGAATACCCCAGTCCTAGAGGGTCAGAGTTGAATACCCCAGTCCTAGAGGGTCAGAGTTGAATACCCCAGTCCTAGAGGGTCAGAGTTGAATACCCCAGTCCTAGAGGGTCAGAGTTGAATACCCCAGTCCTAGAGGGTCAGAGTTGAATACCCCAGTCCTAGAGGGTCAGAGTTGAATACCCCAGTCCTAGAGGGTCAGAGTTGAATACCCCAGTCCTAGAGGGTCAGAGTTGAATACCCCAGTCCTAGAGGGTCAGAGTTGAATACCCCAGTCCTAGAGGGTCAGAGTTGAATACCCCAGTCCTAGAGGGTCAGAGTTGAATACCCCAGTCCTAGAGGGTCAGAGTTGAATACCCCAGTCCTAGAGGGTCAGAGTTGAATACCCCAGTCCTAGAGGGTCAGAGTTGAATACCCCAGTCCTAGAGGGTCAGAGTTGAATACCCCAGTCCTAGAGGGTCAGAGTTGAATACCCCAGTCCTAGAGGGTCAGAGTTGAATACCCCAGTCCTAGAGGGTCAGAGTTGAATACCCCAGTCCTAGAGGGTCAGAGTTGAATACCCCAGTCCTAGAGGGTCAGAGTTGAATACCCCAGTCCTAGAGGGTCAGAGTTGAATACCCCAGTCCTAGAGGGTCAGAGTTGAATACCCCAGTCCTAGAGGGTCAGAGTTGAATACCCCAGTCCTAGAGGGTCAGAGTTGAATACCCCAGTCCTAGAGGGTCAGAGTTGAATACCCCAGTCCTAGAGGGTCAGAGTTGAATACCCCAGTCCTAGAGGGTCAGAGTTGAATACCCCAGTCCTAGAGGGTCAGAGTTGAATACCCCAGTCCCAGAGGGTCTGTGTTGAATACCCCAGTCCTAGAGGGTCAGAGTTGAATACCCCAGTCCTAGAGGGTCAGAGTTGAATACCCCAGTCCTAGAGGGTCAGAGTTGAATACCCCAGTCCTAGAGGGTCAGAGTTGAATACCCCAGTCCTAGAGGGTCAGAGTTGAATACCCCAGTCCTAGAGGGTCAGAGTTGAATACCCCAGTCCTAGAGAGGTCAGAGTTGAATACCCCAGTCCTAGAGGGTCAGAGTTGAAAACCCCAGTCCTAGAGGGTCTGTGTTGAATATCAAGGTCCTAGAGGGTCAGAGTTGAATACCCCAGTCCTAGAGGGTCAGAGTTGAATACCCCAGTCCTAGAGGGTCAGAGTTGAATACCCCAGTCCTAGAGGGTCTGTGTTGAATACCCCAGTCCTAGAGGATCAGAGTTGAATACCCCAGTCCTAGAGGGTCAGAGTTGAATACCCCAGTCCTAGAGGGTCAGAGTTGAATACCCCAGTCCTAGAGGGTCGGAGTTGAATACCCCAGTCCTAGAGGGTCGGAGTTGAATACCCCAGTCCTAGAGGGTCAGAGTTGAATACCCCAGTCCTAGAGGGTCAGAGTTGAATACCCCAGTCCTAGAGGGTCAGAGTTGAATACCCCAGTCCTAGAGGGTCAGAGTTGAATACCCCAGTCCTAGAGGGTCAGAGTTGAATACCCCAGTCCTAGAGGGTCAGAGTTGAATACCCCAGTCCTAGAGGGTCAGAGTTGAATACCCCAGTCCTAGAGGGTCAGAGTTGAATACCCCAGTCCTAGAGGGTCAGAGTTGAATACCCCAGTCCTAGAGGGTCAGAGTTGAATACCCCAGTCCTAGAGGGTCAGAGTTGAATACCCCAGTCCTAGAGGGTCAGAGTTGAATACCCCAGTCCTAGAGGGTCAGAGTTGAATATCCCCAGTCCTAGAGGGTCAGAGTTGAATACCCCAGTCCTAGAGGGTCAGAGTTGAATACCCCAGTCCTAGAGGGTCAGAGTTGAATACCCCAGTCCTAGAGGGTCAGAGTTGAATACCCCAGTCCTAGAGGGTCAGAGTTGAATACCCCAGTCCTAGAGGGTCAGAGTTGAATACCCCAGTCCTAGAGGGTCAGAGTTGAATACCCCAGTCCTAGAGGGTCAGAGTTGAATACCCCAGTCCTAGAGGGTCAGAGTTGAATACCCCAGTCCTAGAGGGTCAGAGTTGAATACCCCAGTCCTAGAGGGTCAGAGTTGAATACCCCAGTCCTAGAGGGTCAGAGTTGAATACCCCAGTCCTAGAGGGTCAGAGTTGAATACCCCAGTCCTAGAGGGTCAGAGTTGAATACCCCAGTCCTAGAGGGTCAGAGTTGAATACCCCAGTCCTAGAGGGTCAGAGTTGAATACCCCAGTCCTAGAGGGTCAGAGTTGAATACCCCAGTCCTAGAGGGTCAGAGTTGAATACCCCAGTCCTAGAGGGTCAGAGTTGAATACCCCAGTCCTAGAGGGTCAGTGTTGAATACCCCAGTCCTAGAGGGTCAGAGTTGAATACCCCAGTCCTAGAGGGTCAGAGTTGAATACCCCAGTCCTAGAGGGTCAGAGTTGAATACCCCAGTCCTAGAGGGTCAGAGTTGAATACCCCAGTCCTAGAGGGTCAGAGTTGAATACCCCAGTCCTAGAGGGTCAGAGTTGAATACCCCAGTCCTAGAGGGTCAGAGTTGAATACCCCAGTCCTAGAGGGTCAGAGTTGAATACCCCAGTCCTAGAGGGTCAGAGTTGAATACCCCAGTCCTAGAGGGTCAGAGTTGAATACCCCAGTCCTAGAGGGTCAGAGTTGAATACCCCAGTCCTAGAGGGTCAGAGTTGAATACCCCAGTCCTAGAGGGTCAGAGTTGAATACCCCAGTCCTAGAGGGTCAGAGTTGAATACCCCAGTCCTAGAGGGTCAGAGTTGAATACCCCAGTCCTAGAGGGTCGGAGTTGAATACCCCAGTCCTAGAGGGTCGGAGTTGAATACCCCAGTCCTAGAGGGTCGGAGTTGAATACCCCAGTCCTAGAGGGTCGGAGTTGAATACCCCAGTCCTAGAGGGTCGGAGTTGAATACCCCAGTCCTAGAGGGTCGGAGTTGAATACCCCAGTCCTAGAGGGTCGGAGTTGAATACCCCAGTCCTAGAGGGTCAGAGTTGAATACCCCAGTCCTAGAGGGTCAGAGTTGAATATCCCAGTCCTAGAGGGTCAGAGTTGAATTCCCCAGTCCTAGAGGGTCAGAGTTGAATACCCCAGTCCTAGAGGGTCAGAGTTGAATACCCCAGTCCTAGAGGGTCAGAGTTGAATACCCCAGTCCTAGAGGGTCTGTGTTGAATACCCCAGTCCTAGAGGGTCAGAGTTGAATACCCCAGTCCTAGAGGGTCAGAGTTGAATACCCCAGTCCTAGAGGGTTGTTTTATATGATACAGTCAGCTAGCTAGCTACACAGCCAGTGTTGTATATGATATAGTCAGCTAGCTAGCTACACAGCCAGTGTTTTATATGATACAGTCAGCTAGCTAGCTACACAGCCAGTGTTTTATATGATACAGTCAGCTAGCTAGCTACACAGCCGGTGTTTATATGATACAGTCAACTAGCTAGCAACACAGCCAGTGTTGTATATAACACAGTCAGCTAGCTAGCTACACAGCCAGTGTTGTATATGATACAGTCAGCTAGCTAGCTACACAGCCAGTGTTGTATATAACACAGTCAGCTAGCTAGCTACACAGCCAGTGTTGTATATAACACAGTCAGCTAGCTAGCAACACAGCCAGTGTTGTATATAACACAGTCAGCTAGCTAGCTACACAGCCAGTGTTTTATATGATACAGTCAGCTAGCTAGCTACACAGCCGGTGTTTATATGATACAGTCAACTAGCTAGCAACACAGCCAGTGTTGTATATAACACAGTCAGCTAGCTAGCTACACAGCCAGTGTTGTATATGATACAGTCAGCTAGCTAGCTACACAGCCAGTGTTGTATATAACACAGTCAGCTAGCTAGCTACACAGCCAGTGTTGTATATAACACAGTCAGCTAGCTAGCAACACAGCCAGTGTTGTATATAACACGGTCAGCTAGCTAGCAACACAGCCAGTGTTGTATATAACACGGTCAGCTAGCTAGCTACACAGCCAGTGTTGTATATAACACAGTCAGCTAGCTAGCAACACAGCCAGTGTTGTATATAACACGGTCAGCTAGCTAGCAACACAGCCAGTGTTGTATATAACACAGTCAGCTAGCTAGCTACTAATTAGCCATTGTTGCATTAAAAAGCAAGACAGTGGTCAACTAGCTAGCTACACAGCCAGTGTTTTATTATGAAGCACTTTGATGGTAGATGAAATCTAATAATATTCCTCTCGGGAATTAGAGAAGGATGAAATTACAATTGCGGGGAATATACTGTTTATCAAGTGGAATTATCAGATAACGTACTGTATATGATTAACTAGTGATTGCATTGTATTAACAAGGCTAAGGGAAGCATCTGAGCTTGTGGATTTGTTTGTTTATAACTTTAACCCTCTGGCTGTTGTACTGTTTATTGTTTATGTTATGATTGCAGGTGTATTTTATAGAAGCTTCTTGACTGATATGAAAAGCTCTCGTTAAGTTTATGTATGACGCAAACAGGTATCTGAGAAGTACTTAGATGAAAAAAGTACTGTAGCAGTTTGGTTTGCTATGAATGCACTAGTTCATAGGCTTGTCCACCTGTATAACCACAAATACCCCACCACAAAAATGTCAAAACGTACAGTACACAGCAGTCATTTCAACCATCAATTAACTTATATTGTATACAATTCACAGTAATATATATATATATGATAATATATATATATATGATTTAGACTAGACGATAATTCAGTTTGTCATAGGATGCATCCCTATTGGTACAAGGCCCCTATTTAACAATATGGGCTTTGGTCAAAAGTAGTGCTTTAGAGGAAATAAGGTGCATTTGGGACATACGGTACAGTACACATGGAGTTCAGTGTAATCAGCGCTGACAGTTCAGACCCAAGGAGATGCAGCTACTGTACACCTTGTTCATCTGAGGTTTAATACCGTTAGCAAATATTTGCGTGGTTATTGAGCCCCGGCTAGAGTCGGGATTAATCAGTCTTATTGTTCCCCACACAGGTCCACATCCCAAATGGCAAATGACACTAAGCCAGAGGCTGTGTTCCAAATGGCACCCCATTCCCTATGTAGTGCACTACTTTTAACCAGCCCTATGAGCCCTATGGGCACTAGTCAAAAATAGTGGACTACATAGGGAATAGGGTGCCATTTGAGGCTCACATATACACTCAGCATGGAGCTCACATATACACTCAGCATGGAGCTACTGCCACTAAACCAGTGCCATTTTAGACGAATCCTGGAATAAAGTTTACAGGACTTCCTGACAGATGGCTCCAAAAAGGTGATATTAACATCATTATAGACCAGCTACACGTACCATATGTAGAGTACTGTACCATATGTAGGGTACTGTACCGTGTGTAGAATACTGTACTGTATGTAGAGTACTGTACCATATGTAGAGTACTGTACCTTGTGAAGAGTACTGTACCATATGTAGAATACTGTACCATATGTAGAGTACTGTACCTTGTGTAGAGTACTGTACTGCATGTAGAGTACTGTACCATATGTAGAGTACTGTATGTAGAATACTGTACCGTGTGTAGAGTACTGTACCGTGTGTAGAATACCGTACCTTGTGTAGAGTACTATACTGTACATAGAGTACTGTACCATATGTAGAGTACTGTACCGTGTGTAGAATACTGTACTGCATGTACAGTACTGTGCTGTGTGTAGAATACTGTACCATATGTAGAGTACTGTGCTGTGTGTAGAGTAATGTACTGTATGTAGAGTACTGTGCTGTGTGTAGAATACTGTACTGCATGTAGAGTAGTGTACCGTGTGTAGAATACTGTACCATATGTAGAGTACTGTACTGCATGTAGAGTACTGTACCTTGTGTAGAGTACTGTACCGTGTGTAGAGTACTATACTGTATATAGAGTACTGTACCGTGTGTAGAGTACTATACCCTATGTAGAGTACTGTACCATATGTAGAGTACTGTACTGCATGTAGAGTACTATACTGTATGTAGAGTACTGTACCATATGTAGAATACTGTACTCTGTGTAGCGTACTATTCTGTATATAGAGTACTGTACCATATGTAGAATACTGTGCTGTGTGTAGAATACTGTACCGTGTGTAGAGTACTATACAGTATATAGAGTACTATACTGTATATAGAGTACTGTACCGTATGTAGAATACTGTGCTGTGTGTAGAATACTGTACCGTGTGTAGAATACTGTACCGTGTGTAGAATACTGTACAGTATATAGAGTACTATACTGTATATAGAGTACTATACTGTATATAGAGTACTGTACCGTGTGTAGAATACTGTACCGTGTGTAGAATACTGTACAGTATATAGAGTACTATACTGTATATAGAGTACTATACTGTATATAGAATACTGTACCGTGTGTAGAATACTGTACCGTGTGTAGAATACTGTACAGTATATAGAGTACTATACTGTATATAGAGTACTATACTGTATATAGAGTACTGTACCTTGTGTTAATTAACTATGATCTGTCAAACACTCTGCTGCAGGCAGGGCTGTTCCAAGTGCAGATCCTGAGTGTGGGGGTGAACAGAATTCATCCCAAAGGACACCCTATTCCCTACATAGTGCACTACTGTTGACCAGAGACCACAGGTCCCACACACCATATATATATATAAGGAAGAGGATGCCCTTTGGGACAGAGCCTTAGTGAACCCTGTGTCATGTGTCACGATAGCAGAGGTGTTATGACTTATTAATGCCTACCTCTCAGGACTTCCTGGTGTCAAGAGAAGGTCAAGATGGCAGGTGTTTCTATTCTGACACATTTGGGGATACGTCCTAAATTGCACCCTATTCCCTATATATATATAGTTCACTACTTTTGACCAGGGCCCATAAGGCCCGTTTAGTACACTACTTTGCATATGGAATAGGGTGACATTTGGGACGTAGAGACTTTAGACTGGAGAGGTTTTCTGATTGGAAACACTGTAGCGTACAGAATATGTATAGCTGTTTATCTGATGACATATGATTAGATCGACTTTAAATCACAAAAGTGACTGAGTAGGCTAACTGTTCGTGAGAATGGGCTTCTGAGGAGTTTAGCATGAGTGTCGGCACTTATTTTTCCCTTTATTTAACTAGGCAAGTCAGTTAATTAAGAACAAATTCTTATTTACAGTGACGGTGTCACGATTGTCGTAAGGAGAGGACCAAAACACAGCGGGAATATGTACACTCATCTTCTTTTATTACGGACAAAGAAGGAAAAACCCAAAACAAACACGTACACAACAACACACCGCCGCATAACAGGCCGATATGGCACAAAGCTATACACAGCACAATCTCCCACAAACTAACAGGTGAAAACAGGCGACCTAAGTATGACTCTCAATCAGCAACAACGATGTACAGCTGTTCCTGATTGAGAGCCACACCAGGCCAACACAGAAATACAAAACTAGAACAGCCCCTTAGAAATACAAACACAAGAACATACCCAACACCCCGGAACACATAAATCAAATACCCCTCTAGAATACACACACGCCCCCGAACCACCTAAATCAACTACCCCCTCTACATCGACACTTACACCAATAAACCCCAGAAACACTCTACACAAAATATCCCTCTTATCTAAACACATACACAAAACCATGAAAACAAATACCCTCTGCCACGTCCTGACCAAACTATAATAACAAATACCCTCTGCCACGTCCTGACCAAACTACAATAACAAATACCCTCTGCCACGTCCTGACCAAACTACAATAACAAATACCCTCTGCCACGTCCTGACCAAACTATAATAACAAATACCCTCTGCCACGTCCTGACCAAACTACAATAACAAATACCCTCTGCCACGTCCTGACCAAACTACAATAACAAATACCCTCTGCCACGTCCTGACCAAACTACAATAACAAATAACCCCTGCCACGTCCTGACCAAACTATAATAACAAATACCCCCTGCCACGTCCTGACCAAACTACAATAACAAATACCCTCTGCCACGTCCTGACCAAACTACAATAACAAATACCCTCTGCCACGTCCTGACCAAACTACAATAACAAATACCCTCTGCCACGTCCTGACCAAACTATAATAACAAATACCCTCTGCCACGTCCTGACCAAACTACAATAACAAATACCCTCTGCCACGTCCTGACCAAACTACAATAACAAATAGACCCCTTTACTGGTCAGGACGTGACAGACGGCCTACCACAGACGACGCTGGGCCAATTGTGCGCCCCCCTATGGGACTCCCAATCACAACCAGATGTGATGCAGCCTGGATTTAAACCAGAGATGCAGTGCCTTAGACCGCTGCACCACTCTGGAGCCAAAATCCACTTGGGAGGTCAGTGGAGGGGATGTGAGTTAAAAAAATGCAAATACAAAAATATATATGTATAAAAATAAAACAAAATAGCAATTATACAACAACTATACAAATAATAACAAAATATATATATATATATTAAAAAAATTCAATTATACAACTATAAAAATAATAACATTTAAAAAATATATATATATATAAATAAAAAATAAATAATAGTAATACATAATAACATTTAAATATATAGTAATACATAATAACATTTTAAAAATATATATATATATATATATTTCCTACATATAGAACATTTGTGGGCAGAACTGAAAAAGCGTGTGCGAGCAAGGAGGCCTACAAACCTGACTCAGTTACACCAGCTCTGTCAGGTGGATTAAGCCAAAATTCACCCAACTTATTGTGGGAAGCTTGTGGAAGGCTACCTGAAACGTTTGACCCAAGTTCAACTATTTAAAGGCAATGCTACCAAATACTAATTGAGTGCATGTAAACTTCTGACCCACTGGGAATGTGATGAAAAATAAAAGCTGAAATAAATCATTCTCTCTACTATTATTCTGACATTTCAGATTCTTAAAGTAAAGTGGTGATCCTAACTGACGTAAGACAGGGAATATTTACTAGGATTAAATGTCAGGAACTTTGTTTAAACATATTTGGCTACGTTATATGTAAACTTCCGACTTAAACTGTATATATGTATATATATACACACGTGTGTATGTGTTCCTTCTCTATTATAGACTTCAGATAAAAATAGAAAGTCTTAAAGCTCCATGATTGTGTATTGAAACCATGAAAACGAGGTGTTGAGAGAGTGTTTAACTGTAAACCCCCAGTGTACTGGTTATGATACACAGAAGATGTTTAAAAACAATGGAAATACTATCAAACACCAAAAGTGGTTCTTCAATTTGAATATTGTTGTTTTTAGGAGCTTTTTCTGGTATTTCAGTGCATGTAAAAGACAGCATCAAAACACTAAAACAAGTTTTGTTTTGCGTGATGTGTCTCATACAATAAAATGGTTAAGAAATGAAAATGGTTTATTGCCTAAATAATGTTTGATGAAAGGGGCCTGTGGAGAATATGTTCTGTGGATTTCCATTTCAACGCTTCATTTAGACGGATTAGAAACAGGACGAGACAGAGACAGAGTGAAAGGCGAAAGCAGGAATTGAACCGCTGACCTCTGTGGCGGTAAGATAGTATATTTCATTGGCATTTTACACATTTAACCACACAGCCACGCCGTGAAAAATTATTACATGGTGAATTGAAATTTAATACAAATGTAAGAATAAACATAATACAATTCATGCAAGTCGTTTCAATTATTTGTTTTTTTTAACCAAAAAATGTAGGAATAAATGCAATTTAATACTCAACATGTAAGTACGCTGGACAAAAATATAAGTGCAACGTGTAAAGTGAAATAAAAGATTGCAGAAATATTCCATACGCACAAAAAAGCTTATTTCTATGAAATGTTGTGCGCAAATATGTTTACATTAAATGTTTTACCATCCCCGTTAGTGAGCATTTCTCCTTTGCCAAGATACCTGACAGGTGTGGTATTGATGAAGCGCAGCGTGTGTATCGTTCCACATTTTCTTTATTAAACTGTGAAACTATGAAATAAATACAAATAAACTGAATGAACACAACAAACCGTGACGAACCGTTACAACATACACTTACTCAAAAACAATCTCCCACAAACCCATGTGGGAAAAACCATTACTTAAGTATGATCTCCAATTAGAGACAATGATGACCAGCTTCCTCTAATTGGAGAGCATCCCAAAAAAAGCCCAACATAGAAATACAAAAACTAGAACATAACAACATAGAAAATCTAAACTAGAAAAAAAACTGTCACGCCCTGACCTACTCTACCATAGAAAATAACAGCTTTCTATGGTCAGGACGTGACAGGTATATCAACAAGCTGATTAAACATCATGATCATTACACAGCAGGTGCACCTTGTGCTGGGGGACAATAAAAGGCCACTATAAAATGTGCAGTTTTGTCACACTACACAATGCCACAGATGTCTCAAGTCTTGATGAAGCGTGCATATTGGCATGCTGACTGCAGGAATGTCCACCAGAGCTGTTGCCAGGGAATGAAATGTTCATTTTACCATAAGCCACCTCCAACGTCGTTTTTGAGAATTTGGCAGTACGTCCAACCGGCCTCACAACCGTAGACCACGTGTAACCACGCCAACCCAGGACCTCCACATCCGGCTTCTTCACCTTCGGGATCGTCTGAGACCAGCCACCCGGACAACTGATGAAACTGAGGAGTATTTCTGTCTGTAATAAAGCCCTTTTGTGGAGAAAATCTCATTCTGATTGGCTGGGCCTGACTCCCCAGTGGGTGGACCTGGCTCCCAAGTGGGTGGGCCAATGCCCCCCCAGGCCCACCCATGTCTGCGCCCCTGCCCAGTCATATGAAATCCCTAGATTAGGGCCTAATTAATTTATTTAAATTGACTGATTTCCTAGAATGAACTGTAACTCAGTACAATCATTGAAATTGTTGCATGTTGCGTATGTATTTTTGTTCAGTATATATTATGATGATAACAAAAGATAGAGAAAATTGAGTGATTAAACACTTGAAGTTTTCATCTCCTTGCAAATCTAACTTCCTGTATCTCAGGCCCTGAAACAAGGATATGCATAATCTTGGTACCATTTGAAAGGAAAAACTTTGAAGTTTGTGGAAATGTGAATGTAACGTAGGAGAATATAAAACAACAGATCTGGTAAAAGATAATACAAAGAATAAACCAACTGTACTTTGTATTTGTTTTGTAACTTCATCTCTGAAATGCAAGAGAAAGGCCATCATGTATTATTCCAGCCCAGCTGCAATTTATATTCTGGCCACTAGATGGCAGCAATGTATGTGCAAAGTTTTAGACTGATCCAATGAATCATTGCATTTCTGCATTTCTGTTAAACAAATTGTATCCAGACTGCCCAAATGTGACAAAATTGTGCACTCTCCTCAAACAATAGCATGGTATTCTTTCAATGTAATAGCTACTGTAAATTGGACAGTGCAGTTAGATTCACAAGAATGTAAGCTTTCTGCCAATGTCAGATATGTCTATGTCCTGCGAAAATGGTCTTGTTACTTACAACCTCATGATAATCGCATTTGCCTACGTTAGCTCAACGTCCCACAGGGGACACAGCGATCCTGAAGAAGTTTTTAAGCAGCTTGTTGTACCATGAGGTGTAATGAACCATGATTAATGGATATCAAAACCGTCAGACAAAAACCTCTAGTTATTGCTGGTGAATTGACCACTGTGCTCAACAACGCCTGCAAAAATGGGTTAAACTGGCAAATGATCAGACACATAAATCAATGTTGAACATTAAAATACTCCAGGAGAAGTGACCTAATTCTGCACTAGAAATGGATTGAAAAAAAGAAGAGTGTGTTTAACATTTTTCGGTTGTGTTCCCAGGACCTGGGAAGGTGTTGCACAAAACCTGATTTAGTGGTGTTACAACACACCATGTAACGTTTCAAAACATCTCAGGAAAACACATTTCAATTATTTACTACTTCCTGTCTGTCTATTCCCTGCTACTTCCTGTCTGTCTATTCCCTGCTACTTCCTGTCTGTCTCTTCCCTGCTAGTCCTGTCTGTCTCTACCCTGCTACTCCTGTCTGTCTCTTCCCTGTTACTTCCTGCCTGTCTCTTCCCTGCTACTCCTGTCTGTCTCTTCCCTGCTACTTCCTGTCTGTCTCTTCCCTGCTACTTCCTGTCTGTCTCTTCCTTGCTACTTCCTGTCTGTCTCTTCCCTGCTACTCCTGTCTGTCTCTTCCCTGCTACTTCCTGTCTGTCTCTTCCCTGCTACTCCTGTCTGTCTCTTCCTTGCTACTTCCTGTCTGTCTCTTCCCTGCTACTTCCTGTCTGTCTCTTCCCTGCTACTTCCTGTCTGTCTCTTCCCTGCTACTCCTGTCTGTCTCTTCCTTGCTACTTCCTGTCTGTCTCTTCCCTGCTACTTCCTGTCTGTCTCTTCCCTGCTAGTCCTGTCTGTCTCTACTCTGCTACTTCCTGCCTGTCTCTTCTCTGCTATTCCTCTCTGTTTTATTGTACTATAATCACAGCTAGCGCTGTCTGTGAAACCACTGTGTGTCCCAAATGACACCCTATTCCCTAATATGTGGTGCACTGTAGCTGAAGTATGGTGTTCTTTGTGATGCAGACACTGTGTTAATTGAAATAGCAGCGTATTTACCATATAAATCTCTATAGTCACATCGAGGATGATCTTCTCTTCAGCATGTAATTAAAGACCTGATTGGTGTGATGCTGCAACTCAGGCTTCTTCAGCTTTGCTGTA